>NC_034174.2:20760747-20925355 GCF_002021735.2 Oncorhynchus kisutch | reverse complement strand
CACTGCTACTAGGAGCTCAGCAGTGGCCTGTGTAACAGGTACATTGCTTCGCTTCTGCAAATTGAAAACATAAGTATAGTTACTAGATCCTAACTGAAAAAAGTTTCAGTTTATCTAGTACATAGATCCTTATTGCTTAACAGTAAAATATAAATATTTTATGTAACTTAAATTAATTTCGGTAAACTATCCCATCCATGTTCTACATATGCTGTTCTGAATAGTCAGACTCACCAAATTCTTGTTCTGTTGTTGCGTTGAGGCTTTGAAAGCCACAGTGGGAAATTCATTGCGAAGATACTTGATCCATTTCTCCACAATCTCCTTGGACACCAAGTCTAAGAGTACAGTGGAAAGACATGTTTGTCAGTTAAAGATAATATGCCACAATGGTATCTAATGTATAAAACTATGCATATTAATGAATCTATCACACACTCACCAATCTTGTTAAGCACCAGGACTATTTTCTTGTCAGTGCCGCTCTGAATTACAGCCTGCTCCACCTGAGGAAACGGCAGCCAAGAGGGTCACGGGCATCCAGAACCTCCAGAATCACATCAGAGGCCTCAACCACCTTTTATACAGAACAGGGAATACAACACGTTGTTATAATATAAATTATAAGCACTACACACAGGTAACCTTCTCTAAAAGATCAGCTTACTGGTACAGAAATGTAATGTAAATAAATGGGTATCACTCAAGTGCAATACTGCAAATTGTTACACACGTGCTACTGTGCACTCTCACAGACAATTGCACTCGATAAAGAAAAGTTACCTTTTTGAATTCCCTGTAGTACGCCTTTCTTGAATTCTCATTTTCAAAATTGACATGCTTCTCTAAACTCTGCATCTCAGTTTCCTGCAATCAGAAAACACAAAAACACTAATGACAAATTTCTCATTTAATGAGAAAAACAGCATTGGGAAAGCTGCTCTTCTATAACCTACACTAGTTAAATTACCCTCTGCTCAAACTCTCTTTGTCGCTCTAGAACATCTCTCTGAAAACCATCCAGACTTCTCCTCTTCATCTGCTCCCGTTCTCTTGACAACCTCTGCTTTCTTGGAGCTCCTGAAGCTGACCATGGCAAAGAGAGCAACACATTTTTAAATACCTATAAATCAATTGCCAATCCAGAAGAATTGTGCTATTGTCATGACATAAATTAACACTTGTAATAAAAATAAATGTATGTCATGGTTCACCCTTTTCTTCCGGATTTCTTCTGGTTTTCCATACTCTTTGGGATGGCGTGCAATGGACAGCTCTGAATGCATTTTCCCTCCTTGAGTCTGTTGTCCATCTTTCCCTTCAATTGAAATTAAATATCCAATGAGATATGGCCACCGACGTTAACATAACATAAGTAGCTAAACTATAGTTATACTGCCTTGTTCGGGGCAGAACGAGAGATTCTACATTGTCAGCTCGGGGACTCAGTTCCTGTAACCCGCCCCGTCTACTTCACACCGAGTCGGACAAAGGTATTATATTGGGCTGCAGAGACCTTTCTCAGGTCATTTACTATGTTTTTGTCAAAAGATTAGTTTTTCTGAAGTTGTAGCAATCGATGTTGTACGCCAAAATGGGGTCAGCTGCCTGGCAGATTTGTCCAAAGGGGTTACAACAGGCTAGCTAGTCGCCGAAATTAGCATCTCTTGTGTATTGCTACTATGCTCACCAGCGACGCAAGTGAAATTCAAATGATATTCTATTCAACATTATGGCTTGCGCACTGTTCTAAAATATAATCTATTGCAAATTGTTCGACTATGAATAACATAGTTGTTTATAACGTTACAATCTAGCTAACGTTCCGAGTAGCAAGCAGGCTAGCTAAACATACCTTTGTTTTCCTTGGAAAGTATTTTCGCTCGCTTTGTTCTGCAAAACCCACAACAACAAAATAAGTTACACATCAACCTAGCTACAATGTTGATTAAATGTTTAAACTATCAAAGTCAAATAACATTTATGTATTTACGGACTTCTGGCCTTCGACATGATTCCACATGTGGAGTGGTTGGTGATGGATTGCGCGGATCTGACGTCAAATCACTAAATCAGGTTAACGCTCTTCAAAATAAAAGCTCAGCAAAGACAAAAAACGCATGCAGCTGCAGATTACTAGCCCTGAAACCGAATGTCTGCGATGCGAATTTATTTTTCAGCTTCTTCTGCATCTTCTTCTGTGGTGGGTTTAAGGCAGACTACACCCTATGAGGTTTAAGTTCCATCCCTGCAGTACAGTTGATAAACATTGCTATAAATGCTAAAAATCCAAAATGACTGAAGTACATATCACTTGTTGGCCTATCCCTCTCTACTGGTACAGATCTACTACTCACACCACTCCTCTCAGGATTCCCCCACCTTGACTCATCTTCCTTTACTTTCTTCACTGCCTCAGCATACAACAACTTCTGTGCTACTCTAACCCTTGAAAGCTTAACCTGCCTCTCTCGTACCGGACATTTCTGATCCCCAGCCCCATGGGCACCCTTACGATTAACACATACCGCTACTTTCCCCAATGCTACACATTCCTTTGTTTCATGCCCTTCTGTACACTTATCACACCTAGGATCCTCCCTCCTACACACTGCTGCCACATGCCCATAAGCTTGACACCTGCAACAACATAATGTGTTCGGCACAAAAGCTTGGACGAGATGGCTTATATATCCTAACATAATTTTGTCAGGCAAAGCTTCAACATCAAAACACAAAAGAACAGACAACGACTATTCTGTTTCACTACTCACGCCACCCTGTCTGTGTCACACCGAACGACGAGCATCACAAACACCAGGAATCTTCCCCTTCAGTTGGTAAACTTTCACTTTTACCACTACCCCAGTCATCACTCCTTTCAATGGCACAATATTCTTGAGAGCAAACAATACACATCTCTTGTCCCATTAGTTTGATGGACTCATCTTTATCCTGACCCTCGGTGCAAGCCTCGGGCTCTGAGAACTTTACCACACCTACCACCTCCGATCATTCGCCCTCACTCACTTCCATTTCTCATCCTGTCTTCGATCCGGCATACAACTTACACTTTCTACCATTCTTCTTCAACAACCATCTTGACAAGGTTCCAACATGTTTGGGAACCTTGTCAAGATGGTTTGTTGAAGAAGAATGGTAGAAAGTGTAAGTTGTATGCCGGATCGAAGACAGGATGAGAATGGAAGTGAGTGAGGGCGAATGATCGGAGGTGGTAGGTGTGGTAAAGTTCTCAGAGCCCGAGGCTGCACCGAGGGTCAGGATAAAGATGAGTCCATCAAACTAATGGGACAAGAGATGTGTATTGTTTTGCTCTCAAGAATATTGTGCCATTGAAAGGAGTGATGACTGGGGTAGTGGTAAAAGTGAAAGTTTACCAACTGAAGGGGAAGATTCCTGGTGTTTGTGATGCTCGTCGTTCGGTGTGACACAGACAGGGTGGCGTGAGTAGTGAAACAGAATAGTCGTTGTCTGTTCTTTTGTGTTTTGATGTTGAAGCTTTGCCTGACAAAATTATGTTAGGATATATAAGCCATCTCGTCCAAGCTTTTGTGCCGAACACATTATGTTGTTGCAGGTGTCAAGCTTATGGGCATGTGGCAGCAGTGTGTAGGAGGGAGGATCCTAGGTGTGATAAGTGTACAGAAGGGCATGAAACAAAGGAATGTGTAGCATTGGGGAAAGTAGCGGTATGTGTTAATCGTAAGGGTGCCCATGGGGCTGGGGATCAGAAATGTCCGTACGAGAGAGGCAGGTTAAGCTTTCAAGGGTTAGAGTAGCACAGAAGTTGTTGTATGCTGAGGCAGTGAAGAAAGTAAAGGAAGATGAGTCAAGGTGGGGGAATCCTGAGAGGAGTGGTGTGAGTAGTAGATCTGTACCAGTAGAGAGGGATAGGCCAACAAGTGATATGTACTTCAGTCATTTTGGATTTTTAGCATTTATAGCAATGTTTATCAACTGTACTGCAGGGATGGAACTTAAACCTCATAGGGTGTAGTCTGCCTTAAACCCACCACAGAAGAAGATGCAGAAGAAGCTGAAAAATAAATTCGCATCGCAGACATTCGGTTTCAGGGCTAGTAATCTGCAGCTGCATGCGTTTTTGTCTTTGCTGAGCTTTTATTTTGAAGAGCGTTAACCTGATTTAGTGATTTGACGTCAGATCCGCGCAATCCATCACCAACCACTCCACATGTGGAATCATGTCGAAGGCCAGAAGTCCGTAAATACATAAATGTTATTTGACTTTGATAGTTTAAACATTTAATCAACATTGTAGCTAGGTTGATGTGTAACTTATTTTGTTGTTGTGGGTTTTGCAGAACAAAAGCGAGCGAAAATACTTTTCCAAGGAAAACAAAAGGTATGTTTAGCTAGCCTGCTTGCTACTCGGAACGTTAGCTAGATTGTAACGTTATAAACAACTATGTTATTCATAGTCGAACAATTTGCAATAGATTATATTTTAGAACAGTGCGCAAGCCATAATGTTGAATAGAATATCATTTGAATTTCACTTGCGTCGCTGGTGAGCATAGTAGCAATACACAAGAGATGCTAATTTCGGCGACTAGCTAGCCTGTTGTAACCCCTTTGGACAAATCTGCCAGGCAGCTGACCCCATTTTGGCGTACAACATCGATTGCTACAACTTCAGAAAAACTAATCTTTTGACAAAAAACATAGTAAATGACCTGAGAAAGGTCTCTGCAGCCCAATATAATACCTTTGTCCGACTCGGTGTGAAGTAGACGGGGCGGGTTACAGGAACTGAGTCCCCGAGCTGACAATGTAGAAATCTCTCGTTCTGCCCCCGAACAAGGCAGTATAACTATAGTTTAGCTACTTATGTTATGTTAACGTCGGTGGCCATATCTCATTGGATATTTAATTTCAATTGAAGGGGAAAGATGGACAACAGACTCAAGGAGGGAAAATGCATTCAGAGCTGTCCATTGCACGCCATCCCAAAGAGTATGGAAAACCAGAAGAAATCCGGAAGAAAAGGGTGAACCATGACATACATTTATTTTTATTACAAGTGTTAATTTATGTCATGACAATAGCACAATTCTTCTGGATTGGCAATTGATTTATAGGTATTTAAAATGTGTTGCTCTCTTTGCCATGGTCAGCTTCAGGAGCTCCAAGAAAAGCAGAGGTTGTCAAGAGAACGGGAGCAGATGAAGAGGAGAAGTCTGGATGGTTTTCAGAGAGATGTTCTAGAGCGACAAAGAGAGTTTGAGCAGAGGGTAATTTAACTAGTGTAGGTTATAGAAAGAGCAGCTTTCCCAATGCTGTTTTTCTCATTAAATGAGAAATTTGTCATTAGTGTTTTTGTGTTTTCTGATTGCAGGAAACTGAGATGCAGAGTTTAGAGAAGCATGTCAATTTTGAAAATGAGAATTCAAGAAAGGCGTACTACAGGGAATTCAAAAAGGTAACTTTTCTTTATCGAGTGCAATTGTCTGTGAGAGTGCACAGTAGCACGTGTGTAACAATTTGCAGTATTGCACTTGAGTGATACCCATTTATTTACATTACATTTCTGTACCAGTAAGCTGATCTTTTAGAGAAGGTTACCTGTGTGTAGTGCTTATAATTTATATTATAACAACGTGTTGTATTCCCTGTTCTGTATAAAAGGTGGTTGAGGCCTCTGATGTGATTCTGGAGGTTCTGGATGCCCGTGACCCTCTTGGCTGCCGTTGTCCTCAGGTGGAGCAGGCTGTAATTCAGAGCGGCACTGACAAGAAAATAGTCCTGGTGCTTAACAAGATTGGTGAGTGTGTGATAGATTCATTAATATGCATAGTTTTATACATTAGATACCATTGTGGCATATTATCTTTAACTGACAAACATGTCTTTCCACTGTACTCTTAGACTTGGTGTCCAAGGAGATTGTGGAGAAATGGATCAAGTATCTTCGCAATGAATTTCCCACTGTGGCTTTCAAAGCCTCAACGCAACAACAGAACAAGAATTTGGTGAGTCTGACTATTCAGAACAGCATATGTAGAACATGGATGGGATAGTTTACCGAAATTAATTTAAGTTACATAAAATATTTATATTTTACTGTTAAGCAATAAGGATCTATGTACTAGATAAACTGAAACTTTTTTCAGTTAGGATCTAGTAACTATACTTATGTTTTCAATTTGCAGAAGCGAAGCAATGTACCTGTTACACAGGCCACTGCTGAGCTCCTAGGTAGCAGTGCCTGTGTGGGTGCGGAATGCCTGATGAAACTTTTGGGGAACTACTGCCGCAACCTGGACATTAAGACAGCCATCACTGTTGGTGTGGTTGGTGGGTACATTTTAAATGTACATTTGTCATTTAACAGACGCTGTTATCCAGAGCTTCTTCAAATCAAAATGTATTTGTCACATGCGCCGAATACAGCCGGGGTAGACTTTAAAGTGAAATAATTACTTAAAAGCCCTTAACCAACAATGCAGATTGAAGAAAATACCTGCCAAAAAGTAAGAGATAAGTATAACAAATCCTTAAAGAGCACCAGTAAATAACAATAGTGGGCTATATACAGGGGGTACCGGTATTGAGGGAATATGTACATGTAGGTAGAATTATTAAAGTGACTATGCATAGATAATTAACAGAGTAGCAGCATCGTAGAAGGGTGGGGGGGTAATGCAAATAGTCTGGGTAGCCATTTGATTAGCTATTAATGATCCTTATGGCTTAGGGGTAGAAGCTGTTTAGAAGCCTCTTGGACCTAGACTTAGCTCTCCTGTACTGCTTGCCGTGCGGCAGCAGAGAGAACAGTCTTTGACTAGGGTGGCTGGAGTCTTTGACAAAAAAATGTAGGGCCTTCTTCTGACACTGCCTGGTATAGAGGTCCTGGATGGCAGGAATCTTGGCCTCGGTGAAGTACTGGGCCATACACACTACCCTCTGTAGTAGAGGTCGACTGATTAGTTAGGGCCGATTTCAAGTTTTCATAACAATCGGTAATCTGCATTTTTGGATGCCGATTACATTGTATTCCACGGGGAAACTGCGTGGCAGGCTTGACCACCTGTTATGCGAGTGCAGCAAGGAGCCACGGTAAGTTGCTCGCTAGCATTAAACGCATCTTATTAAAAAAACAAATCAATCTTCACATAATCACTAGTTAAATACACATGGTTGATGATATTTATAGGTTAACTAGCTTGTCCTGCGTTGTATATAATCAATGTGGTGCCTGTTAATTTATCATTGTTTTTATCACAGTTTGTGCCGCCTGGCTCTTTGCGAACTAATTTGCCAGAATTTTAAATGATAATGACTTAACATTAAAGGTTGTGCAATGTAACCGCAATATTTAGGCCAGCTGTATCTACTGTCTCCATTTCACTTTGGCCATTGTGGGCCTGCCCTCCCCTCAACAACCTCAAATAGGCTATTTCATGTGGGTTGGGGTGGGGCGGCAGCATCTCACATTTCATGACATTACATGTTTATATATTGCTTCTAAAATATATTTTAAAAAATAAAATAAAAAATATTATTAATTTCCAACAAGGGCATTAGCATGAGAATAACTTACCAGTCCAAAACGATGTCCTGTCCCGTTCAAAAAATATTCCTACACTCGGGAATCACTAAATGAATCGTCCTACAACAAACTGTCTCACTTTCCCAATCACTTTATTCTAAAATTGTGTACATCTGTATATCTAGACTTAGATTTCGCTTTCCCTGACTTAGTCCCCATAATGATTGATATCTAAACAGCTGAATATGCGAAACGACGCTGTGCGTAATGTGTGTTGCTCCTTCCGGTATGAAACTTCAATAGCGAATTACTCTCTTTACGCCGGAGCTTACTACATGGGTTGGTCTTGCAACACATAAACATGACCTATTGCCGTTTACCTCAGCTCATTGGCTATCTACCCAGCTAGATTTCAAGACGATCAGTGGTCATTGGGTTAAAATACAGTCAATCAACGAAACAGCGGGCAAATCATTGGTGCACAATTATGTCATTACTTGTTGTCTTCAAATCAGTTTCTTTCAGTCAATACGTCCCGCGAAATGACCCATCAGGTTGTTCATTCAGTATTATATTCATTATTGTGTGTGTGTATATATATATATATATATATATATATATATATATATATATATATATATATATATATATATATATATATATATATATATATATATATATATATATATATATATATATATATATATATATATATATATATATATATATATATATATATATATATATATATATATATATATATATATATATATATATATATATATATATAAATAAATAGGCAGATTAATCGGTGCGTGCTGTTTTTTGGGGGGGGATCTCCAATTATCTGTATCGGTCGACCTCTACTCTGTAGTGCCTCGTGGTCGGAGGCCGAGCAGTTGCCATACCAGGCAGTGATGCAACCCATCACAATGCTCTCGATGGTGCAGCTGTAGAACCTTTTGAGGATCTGAGGACCCATGTCAGGCCTACCACTTGTGTCATCAGCAAATTTAATGATGGTGTCGGAGTCGTGCTTGGCTGTGCAGTCATGAGTGAACAGGGAGTACAGGAGGGGGGCTGAGCATGCATCCCTGAGGGACCCACGTGTTGAGGATCAGCGTGGCAGATGTGTTATCTACCCTTACCACCTGGGGCTTGCCCATCAGGAAGTCCAGGATCCAGTTGCAGAGGGAGGTGTTTCGTCCCAGGGTCTTTAGCTTAGTGATGAGCTTTGAGGGCACTATGGTGTTGAACGCTGAGCTGTAGTCCATGAGCAGCATTCTTACATAAGTGTTCCTTTTGTTCAGGTGTGAAAGGGCATTGTGGAGTGTGCACCGAGGACGAGGAATCTCTATTGCATAATTTGTGGATCTGTTGGTGTAGTATGCAAATTGGAGTGGGTCTAGGGTTTTTGGGATAATGGTTTTTTGGGATAATGGTGTTGATGTGAGCCATGACCAGCCTTTCAAAGCATTTCATGGCTACAGATGTGAGTGCTACGGGTCTGTAGTCATTTAGGCAGGCTAACTTCATGTTCTTGGGCACAGGGACTGTGGTGGTCTGCCTGAAACATGCTGGTATTACAGACTCTGACAGGGAGAGGTTTGAAATGTCAGTGAAGACACTTGCAAGTTGGTCAGCGCATGCTCGGTGCACACGTCCTGGTACTCCGTCTGGCCCTCCGGCCTTGTGAATGTTGACCTTTTTTAAAGGTCTTACTCGCATCGCCTGTGGCGAGCGTGATCATATAGTCGTCTGGGAACAACTGACGCTCTCATGCATGTTCCGGTATTACTTGCCTCGAAACGAGCATAGAAGTTATTTCGCTTATCTAGTAGGCTCGTGTCACTGGGCAGCTCTCGGGTGTGTTTTTCGTTGTTGTCCTGCCACACCCGGCGAGCGTCGGAGCCGGTGTAGTACGATTCTATTTAATTCCTGTGTTGACGCTTGGCCTGTTTGATGGTTCATCACAGGGCATAGCAGGATTTCTTATAAGCTTCCAGGTTAGTCCCGGTCCTTGAAAGCGGCAGCTCTACCTTTAGATCAGTGTGAGGGTTGCCTGTAAATCCATGGCTTCTGGTTGGGGTATGTACGTGCAATCACTGTGGGGACGACATCCTCAATGCACTTATTGATACAGAAGCAATTAGGGTTCAGTGCCTTGCTCAACTGCATTTAAAACAAATGTTTCTCTTCACCTAGTCGACTCGGGGATTCGAACCAGCAAAATTTAACTTACTGGCCCAACGCTCCTAACCACTAGGCTACCTGCTCAATCTTCACACAATTTCGAAGGATCATGGCCACGTCATTCCAGACTTTTCAAATTGGGCAAAGGTTTGAAGTTATGCAATATTTTGAATGGTTTCTTTTTTTCAGGCTTTCCCAATGTTGGAAAGAGCAGTCTGATAAACAGTTTGAAGCGGGCACGTGCTTGCAATGTTGGAGCCACACCCGGTGTAACCAAGTAAGTACAACGCTTTTGGCTTTATTTATGTCTAGGTCTACATGTTCTTTCCTTGCTTGACTGACCTGTATGATGGCTTTTAGGTGTCTTCAGGAAATACACTTGGACAAGCACATCAAGCTTTTAGATTGTCCCGGCATTGTAATGGCAACCTCGACGACTGACGCGGCCATGATCCTTCGGAATTGTGTAAAGATTGAGCAGCTTGTAGACCCTCTACCTCCAGTCGAAGCCATCTTAAGACGCTGCAATAAGACACAGGTATCCAAAGATTATTTAACGGCATATTCACTGCAATGTGACAGATGTTAAGTCCATGTTCTCATATTTCATTTCATTTTTCAATAGATCATGGAACACTATGGTGTTCCAGACTTCCACACAGCTCTCGAATTCCTGGCTTTGTTGGCACAGCGACAGGGCAAGTTGAGGAAGGGAGGACTGCCTGATAATGACAAGGCGGCAAAGAGTGTCCTAATGGACTGGACAGGGTGGGTGAAAACTGCAAAAAACATTTACATCTGAGGTTTTCAAAGCTACATCGTACCTACCTAATAAAGTCCCATTATTCTGTTTCATTTACTGTCATGTAGGGGTAGGATCAGCTACTTTACACACCCTCCGGAGACGCACACTCTTCCCACTCATATCAGTGCTGAGATTGTGGCAGAGATGGGCAAAGCTTTCGACTGGGAGGAACTAGAGAAGGGAAACCAGGAAGTGCTAGCTGGTAGGATACACGCACACATTTGACAGTAACCTAGTAATTGAAAAGTTATGTTGGGATAAAAAGTGTGCTAAATGTTTGTTTTTCTTGTAGTGTCGTCTTGCACTGATGTCCAAATGGGTTTCTGCATGGCAACTGCTGGGATGACTCAGGGTGGTCAAGAAGAACCACCTTGTGACCTGGAAATGGAAGGTGGAGCTTTGGATGGGGTTGAGTCCAAGGATGAAACTGAATCCATGGATGATGATCAGGACCCAGAGGTATTTCAGTGCTTTTACTTGACAAGTTAAACTGATTCTGTGGTACTTTTTTTAGACCTTTTAGTTCTTAACTCTTGTGTGGTGGTCATGTTTTTGTTATTCACCTAATGTTCGCGGGTCTGTTGGACTCACTACATTGTGTTTTGAAAACAATGCCGTACAAATACTTAATACTTAGATGTTGACTTAATTACAAGCAATATAGACAGCATACATGGTTATATTTGATACATGGTTAATATTTGCCATTTTACCTCTGCTAGATCATATTTATTTTTGTAAACAAATCAATTATAATCAAGACATGGTAGAAAAATCATGTTTTCATCACTTGATGTTTATTGGTTTGAACTGAACAATTTGGAAGGATATATTTGACATACTCTATTTTATGTAAATGATAAATGAGCCCCATTGAACACACATTAAGGCTGGTCTACACACCACATGAGGGACAGAGTTCTCTACTGTGTGTGTGTTGCAAATGTATTTATTGCACTTGATGCCTGTGTACTGTGTCTTCCTGTCCTTGGGTCCACACACATCGCAGCGCTTCTTGTTGCCACCAGCTGCAACCTAGAATGATGAAAACACTTAGTTCAGGAATTTTACTAACATCTCACACACACTCACATACATAGTTACAGCAGGCCAAGGTAGGAGAGACGCACACATTCAACAACATCACTTACTTTCGGTATTGGCTTTGTTGGTTTTGCGAGGCAGGCAACAAGCATCCTCCTCCTGAATCCCCCTCATGATGACTGCATAAGCTGGGGTCCTTGGGATCTGCTGCCGCCTCTGGATTTGAGGTCTTACCAATGCCTTGCCCAGCTCTTCTAGAAAGAGCCGTCTTCTTCCCTCTGTTCCAATCTGGGTTCAACGCCATCCAGATGACAAACGCGTTCCACGCCAAGATGTTGAAGAACATCACAGTTGTAGCCAGTCCCCAGCTTGTCTAAATTGTCCTCCCCTCCTTTTGTGGCATTGTAATCCATTATGATTTGTGGTTTTTGATGTTCCTGGCCACAGATTCTCCCATCCCTATGCAGCATACTCATGAGTACCACCTTTTTACCTGCCGTTGGTACTTAGGAGACTAGGGACGTGTCGTTTGTGAACACAAATTTAGAGGAATTGATAGGCCTGTTCTGTCTATTCAACAGCTGAGGTGGGAGCTTTGGCTTGTTTTTTTTTTGTACTGTTCCTAACATTGTCAAGTGCTCCTGTCCCAGCTTGTGCGAAGTATAACATTTTAAAAAAGTTGGCGAATGTGATGTGGCCACGGAGTTCCTGTGTCAAGTTCAGGACAACTTGCATCCCCTGATTCGTCTCATTCAAACAGGGGAAGGCGGTCCACTCACTTGTCCCACACTCACCTAATTGCAGCTAGCTTGTCTCTCTGCCGCTGGTCTGGTGTCTCGGATAATAAGCGGATAATCCTGGAAATAATGTGGATGTTTTCCAGAGACATCGTTGCACTGAAATGCTCTCTGCCAGTTTCTGCATCCCACAGGGATTCTCCATTAGATCTGAAATAGAGGTCGACCGACTGATTTTTCAACGCAGATACCGATTATTGAGGACCAAAAAAAGCCGATACCAATTAATCTGTAATTTTTTTTTTTCCCATTATTTTTTCTTTTTTTTTTGTACTAATGACAATTACAACAATACTGAATGAACACTTATTTTAACTTGATATAATACATCCATAAAATCAATTTAGCCTCAACTAAATAATGAAACATGTTCAATTTGGTTTAAATAAGGCAAAAACAAAGTGTTGGAGAAGAAAGTAAAAGTGCAATATGTGCCATGTAAGAAAGCTAACGTTTAAGTTCCTTGCTCAGAACATGAGAACATATGAAAGCTGGTGGTTCCTTTTAACATAAGTTGTCAATATTCCCAGGTAAGAAGTTTTAGGTTGTAGTTGTTATAGGACTATTTCTGTCATTTGTATTTCATTAACCTTTGACTATTGGATGTTCTTATATGCACTTTAGTATTGCCAGTGAAACAGTATAGCTTTTGTCCCTCTCCTCGCTCCTCCCTGGGCTCGAACCTGGAACACAACGACAACAGCCACCCTCGAAGCAGCGTTACCTTTGCAGAGCAAGGGGAACAACTACTCCAAGTCTCAGAGCGAGTGATGTTTGAAACGCTATTAGCGGTCACCCCGCTAACTAGCTAGCCATTTCACATCGGTTACACCAGCCTAATCTCAGGAGTTGATAGGCTTGAAGTCATAAACAACTCAATGTTTGTAGCACAGCGAAGAGCTGCTGGCAAAACGCACAAAAGTGCTGTTTGAATGAATGCTTGTGAGTCTGCTGGTGCCTACCATCGCTCAGTCAGACTGCTCTATCAAATCATAGACTTAATTATAACATAATACACAGAAATACAAGCCTTCGTCATTAAAATGGTAGAATCCGGAAACTATCATTTCGAAAGCAAAACGTTTATTCTTTCAGTGAGATATAGAACCGTTCTGTACTTTATCTAACGGATGGCATCACTAAGTCTAAATATTGCTGTTACAATATGTTGTCAATGTTATGTCATAATTATGTACAATTCTGTCTAATTAACTACAGCCTTTGTTAGGAATAAATGGACTTCACACAGTTCGCAATGAGCCAGGCGGCCCAAACTGCTGCATACACCCTGACTGCTTGCACGGAACGCATGAGAAATGACACAATTTCCTTAGTTATAATATTGCCTGCTAACATTAATTTCTTAACTAAATGTGCAGGTGTAAAAATACAGTGACTTGCGAAAGTATTCGGCCCCCTTGAACTTTGACCTTTTGCCACATTTCAGTCTTCAAACATAAAGATATAAAACTATTTTTTTGTGAAGAATCAACAACAACACAATCATGAAGTGGAACGACATTTATTGGATATTTCAAACTTTTTTAACAAATCAAAAACTGAACTTTTTTAACAAATCAAAAACTGAAAAATTGGGCGTGCAAAATTATTATTATTTTACTATTTTCTACATTGTAGGATAATAGTTAAGACATCAAAAACTATGAAATAACACATGGAATCATGTAGTCAAAGTGTTCAACAAATCAAAATATACACTGCTCAAAAAAATAAAGGGAACACTTAAACAACACAATGTAACTCCAAGTCAATCACACTTCTGTGAAATCAAACTGTCCACTTAGGAAGCAACACTGATTGACAATACATTTCACATGCTGTTGTGCAAATGGAATAGACAACAGGTGGAAATTATAGGCATTTAGCAAGACACCCCCAATAAAGGAATGGTTCTGCAAGTGATGACCACAGACCATTCTCAGTTCCTATGCGTCCTGGCTGATGTTTTTGGTCACTTTTGAATGCTGGCGGTGCTTTCACTCTAGTGGTAGCATGAGTCTACAACCCACACAAGTGGCTCAGGTAGTGCAGCTCATCCAGGATGGCACATCAATGCGAGCTGTGGCAGAAGGTTTGCTGTGTCTGTCAGCGTAGTGTCCAGAGCATGGAGGCGCTACCAGGAGACAGGCCAGTACATCAGGAGACGTGGAGGAGGCCGTAGGAGGGCAACAACCCAGCAGCAGGACTGCTACCTCCGCCTTTGTGCAAGGAGGAGCAGGAGGAGCACTGCCAGAGCCCTGCAAAATGACCTCCAGCAGGCCACAAATGTGGATGTGTCTGCTCAAACGGTCAGAAACAGACTCCATGAGGGTGGTATGAGGGCCCGACGTCCACAGGTGGGGGTTGTGCTTACAGCCCAACACCGTGCAGGACGTTTGGCATTAGCCAGAGAACACCAAGATTGGCAAATTCGCCACTGGCGCCCTGTGCTCTTCACTGATGAAAGCAGGTTCACACTGAGCGGCAGGGTAGCCTAGTGGTTAGAGCGTTGGACTAGTAACCGGAAGGTTGCAAGTTCAAACCCCCGAGCTGACAAGGAACAAATCTGTCGTTCTGCCCCTGAACAGGCAGTTAACCCACTGCTCCTAGGCCGTCATTGAAAATAAGAATTTGTTCTTAACTGACTTGCCTGGTTAAATTAAGGTTAAAAAAAAAACTGAGCACATGTGGGCAGACGTGACAGTCTGGAGACGCCGTGGAGAACGTTCTGCTGCCTGCAACATCCTCCAGCATGACCGGTTTGGCGGTGGGTCGGTCATGGTGTGGGGTGGCATTTCTTTTGGGGGCCGCACAGCCCTCCATGTACTAGCCAGAGGTAGCCTGACTGCCATTAGGTACCGTGATGAGATCCTCAGACCCCTTGGGAGACCATATGCTGGTGCGGTTGGCCCTGGGTTCCTCCTAATGCAAGACCATGCTAGACCTCATGTGGCTGGAGTGTGTCAGCAGTTCCTGCAAGAGGAAGGCATTGATGCTATGGACTGGCCCGCCCGTTCCCCAGATCTGAATCCAATTGAGCACATCTGGGACATCATGTCTCGCTCCATCCGTTGCACCACAGACTGTCCAGGAGTTGGTGGATGCTTTAGTCCAGGTCTGGGAGGAGATCCCTCGGGAGACCATCCGCCACCTCATCACGAGCTGCCCAGGCGTTGTAGGGAGGTCATACAAGCACGTGGAGGCCACACACACTACTGAGCCTCATTTTGACTTGTTTTAAGGACATTACATCAAAGTTGGATCAGCCTGTAGTGTGGTTTTCCACTTTAATTTTGAGTGTGACTCCAAATCCAGACCTCCATGGGTTGATAAATTTGATTTCCATTGATAATTTTGTGTGATTTTGTTGTCAGCACATTCAACTATGTAAAGAAAAAAGTATTTAATAAGAATATTTCATTCATTTCATTTCACACAGTGTGCACTCAATTATACTTAAAAAAAAACTTATTTAACAAGGCAAGTAAGAACAAATTCTTATTTTCAATGACGGCCTAGAAACAGTGGGTTAACTTCTTGACGCACCCATCCCTTTAGTGGGATCATTTTCATCAACACCCACTGAATTGCAGCGCACCTAATTCAAATAAAATTACTAAAAATATTTAATTTTCATGAAATCACAAGTGCAATATAGCAAAACACAGCTTAGCTTGTTGTTAATCAACCTGGTGTGTCAGATTTCAATACAGCTTTTCGGTGAAAGCATAACAAGCGTTTATGTAAGAACATCTCTCTCAGTAGACTAAATATTACAAACACTAGCAGCCAAGTAGATTGGTCACGAAAGTCAGAAAAGCAATAGATTAAATCGCTTACCTTTGATCTTTGGCTGTTTGCACTCACGAGACTCCCAGTTACACAAATGTTTCTTTTGATCCATAAAGATTATTTTTATATCCAAAATACCCCCATTTGGTTGGCACGTTATCTTCAGAAATCCACAGGCTCGAGCGGTCACATCACAGACAAATTCCAAATAGTATCCGTAATGTCCACAGAAACATGTCAAACGTTTTTATAATCAATCCTCGGGTTGTTTTTAGAATATATAATTGAAAATATATCACCCGGGACTGTCGCTTTTTCAATAGTTGATGGTTGATTTTAGGTGCAATCTTACTGGCAGCAATATCCTTGCCTGTGAAGCCCTTTTTGTGCAAAGCAATGATGATGGCACATTTTCCCTTGCAAGTAAGCATGGTTGACAGAGGAAGAACAATGATTCCAAGCACCACCCTCCTTTTGAAGCTTCCAGTCTGTTATTCGAACTCAATTAGCATGACCGTGATCTACAGCCTTCTCCTGGTCAACACTCACACCTGTGTTAACGAGAGAATCACTGACATGATGTCAGCTGGTCCTTTTGTGGCAGGGCTGAAATGCAGTGGATGTTTTTTAGAGATTCCGTTAATTTGCATGGCAAAGAGGGACTTTACAATTCATCTGATCACTCTTCATAACATTCTGGAGTATATGCAAATTGCCATCATACAAACTGAGGCAGCAGACTTTGAAAATGTATATTTGTCATTCTCAAAACTTTTTGGCCACGACTGTACACATTGACACATCCATTCCAAAGCAGGAAGTAAAAAAAAAATGTTTTTAAACTTAGTTGCCAATGTCCCTGAAGCAACTCCCCATTTTCATGCCTACTTAACACAACCCAGATGATACCAGTTTTACAGTGTTATTGACTATTGAGTTCCACTTAAATGCAATTCATCAAAGGACTTTCATCTTAAGTGTACAAAACATTTGAGAACACCTGCTCATTCTATGACATACTGACCAGGTGAATCCGATATTAGGAAGGTGATACCAGTGTTTTGTACATATTTTTTATTTATTTTTAACACTAGTTTGGACCTATGACTGTGGAGATAAAAGCACCAAGGGCAAAGACTGGTGGTTCAGTTGATGCTGCTGCCCCCAGGACCCTCGATTTAAAGGATATCTGGAATGTAGACCCTCTTCAGCAGGGCCAAGCACTCGTGGCTGCTGGGAAGAAGAGGAAGAAGCAACAGAAAAGAGCTGGTATGTCTTACGTTTTTAAAACAAACAATTTGTTGTATAAATCCTTGGTTTGTAGATCACTTGACAACCATATTTTGTTACCTTGAGGTTTTTAACTTAATATGGTTTTGGTGTTTTTATTCTATCATTACGTCTGTAATTGATATGTTGATCTGTGAGTTTATACAATTTCTCCTTTCTCACTATTTTCTTTTCAGACAAAATTGCTACCAAACTTTCAGACAGCCTGACGACGGCAATGAACTTTGCATTTTCAGATATATGAAAAATAAAAGGTAATCTAAAACGGGGTGTTTTTATTTTTGTATTTAGTTATGTTCAGTCAATATCATCAACCTTATTCGCAACATCCCCTAGTGGTAGGCATGATGTGCAGTAATGTATATCAGCATTTACATATCAAGACTGAGGGTGGGTTGTACCAACATGGATTAACTCTTAAACTGGGTTTAATAAAGGTTTATTTATTAATCTTGTTGCACCAAACTTTAATCTTCTTTTTAAATTACTCCCACTTAAACTTACTTTAGAAGGATTAGATTACATTTAGACTTTAAACCAGGATTAAAATCTAATGTTGCCCCATTGTTTTAAAAACAATTTTACTAATGTTAAATTAGTATAATCTAAACTACCACTGGAGGAGGTTTAAATTCAGCAAATATTAGTGTATGTGCTTTTATTTTTGGTGCGATTTAACAATTTTATCTCCTGTGGTTAATGTTTGTTATACTCAGCTAGCCAGCTAATTTATTTGACAGCAAAGTGCAATTAATTTCATCCTTAGCCTGAAGTGAATACTCACTTTGCTAACTAGCAATGACCAGTGCTGGTTTGTTTCCATAGAATTAGAACATATTGCTATGGTGAATCCATTATGACACGTGTCACTAATCATATTCATAGAGATTTAACCTTAGATTAACTAATCTAATTTTTATAATTAAGCAGTTCAATTAGAAATCTAGATTAGGTCAAATCTAATATTTATTTAAATTACATATTAGTAGCCATGTGAACTGGAACCTCAGCGGCAAATCTAAAGTTGGTCTCTAAGGTCATGCATTTGGTTCTAATATTTCGACACCTTTACATGACAATACTTTCTTCATTCTCGATTTGGAAGGAACCGGTGTCTTAACTTCTAGTTGTAGCATGGATTCCGATAACAAAGAAATATTCAGAATCATATTAAATCCACTTTTTGCACTGAGTGAGAAATTGTCGTTTGGGTCACTGTGACGTGCTGACTTCCTCTTTCTAAACTCAGCAAAAAAAATGAAATGACCTCTCACTGTCAACTGCGTTTATTTTCAGCAAAAGTAACGTGTAAATATTTGTATGAACATAAGATTCAACAACTGGGACATAAACTGAACAAGTTCCACGGACAAGTGACACAGACAAATGGAATAATGTGTCTCTGAACAAAGGGGGGGGTCCAAATCAAAAGTAACAGTCAGTATCTGGTGTGGCCACCAGCTGCGTTAAGTACTGCAGTGTATCTCCTCATGGACTGCACCAGATTGGCAAATTCTTGCTGTGAGATGTTACCCCATTCTTCCACCAAGGCACCTGCAAATTCCCGGACATTTCTGGGGGGAATGGCCCTAGCCCTTACCTTCTGATCCAACAGGTCCCAGACGTGCTCAATGGGATTGAGATCTGGGCTCATCGCTGGCCATGGCAGAACACTGACATTCCTGTCTTGCAGGAAATCACGCACAGAACGAGCAGTATGGCTGGTGGAATTGTCATGCTGGATGGTCATGTCAGGATGAGCCTGCAGGAAGGGTTCCTCGTGAGGGAGGAGGATGTCTTCCCTGTAACACACAGCATTGAGATTGCCTACAATGACGACAAGCTCAGTCCGATGAAGCTGTGACACACTGTCCCAGACCATGACGGACCCTCTACCTCATCGATCCCGCTCCAGAGTACAGACCTCGGTGTAACGCTCATTCCTTCGACGATAAACGCAAATCCGACCATCAACCCTGGTGAGACGAAACTGCGACTCGTCAGTGAAGAGCACTTTTTGCCAGTCCTGTCTGATCCAGTTACGGTGGGTTTGTGCCCATAGGTGATGTTGCCAGTGACGTCTGGTGAGGACCTGCCTTACAACAGGCCTACGAGCCCTCAGTCCAGCCTCTCTCCGCCTATTGCGGACAGTCTGAACACTGATGCAGGGATTGTGCGTTCCTGGTGTAACTCGGGCAGTTGTTTCCATCCTGTACCTGTCCCACAGGTGTGATGTTCGGCTATATCGATCCTGTGCAGGTGTTGTTACACGTGGTCTGCCACTGCGAGGACGATCAGCTGTCCGTCCTGTCTCCCTGTAGCGCTGTCTTAGGCGTCTCACAGTACGGACATTGCAATTTATTGCCCTGGCCACATCTACAGTTCTCATGCCTCCTTGCAGCATGTTCAAGCAGATGAGCAGGGACTCTGGTCATCTTTCTTTTGGTGTTTTTCAGAGTCAGTAGAAAGGCCTCTTTAGTGTCCTAAGTTTTCATAACTGTGACCTTAATTGCCTACTGTCTGTAAGTTGTTAGTGTCTTAATGACCTTTCTACAGATTTTTTTTATTTTTATTTCACCTTTTATTTAACCAGGTAGGCTAGTTGAGAACAAGTTCTCATTTGCAACTGCGACCTGGCCAAGATAAAGCATAGCAGTGTGAACAGACAACACAGAGTTACACATGGAGTAAACAATTAACAAGTCAATAACACAGTAGAAGAAAAAGGGGGAGTCTATATACAATGTGTGCAAAAGGCATGAGGAGGTAGGCGAATAATTACAATTTTGCAGATTAACACTGGAGTGATAAATGATCAGATGGTCATGTACAGGTAGAGATATTGGTGTGCAAAAGAGCAGAAAAGTAAATAAATAAAAACAGTATGGGGATGAGGTAGGTGAAAATGGGTGGGCTATTTACCAATAGACTATGTACAGCTGCAGCGATCGGTTAGCTGCTCAGATAGCTGATGTTTGAAGTTGGTGAGGGAGATAAGTCTCCAACTTCAGCGATTTTTGCAATTTGTTCCAGTCACAGGCAGCAGAGTACTGGAACGAAAGGCGGCCAAATGAGGTGTTGGCTTTAGGGATGATCAGTGAGATACACCTGCTGGAGCGCGTGCTACGGATGGGTGTTGCCATCGTGACCAGTGAACTGAGATAAGGCGGAGCTTTACCTAGCATGGACTTGTAGATGACCTGGAGCTAGTGGGTTTGGCGACGAATATGTAGCGAGGGCCAGCCGACTAGAGCATACAAGTCGCAGTGGTGGGTGGTATAAGGTGCTTTAGTGACAAAACGGATGGCACTGTGATAAACTGCATCCAGTTTGCTGAGTAGAGTGTTGGAAGCCATTTTGTAGATGACATCGCCGAAGTCGAGGATCGGTAGGATAGTCAGTTTTACTAGGGTAAGCTTGGCGGCGTGAGTGAAGGAGGCTTTGTTGCGGAATAGAAAGCCGACTCTTGATTTGATTTTCGATTGGAGATGTTTGATATGAGTCTGGAAGGAGAGTTTGCAGTCTAGCCAGACACCTAGGTACTTATAGATGTCCACATATTCAAGGTCGGAACCATCCAGGGTGGTGATGCTAGTCGGGCATGCGGGTGCAGGCAGTGATCGGTTGAAAAGCATGCATTTGGTTTTACTAGCGTTTAAGAGCAGTTGGAGGCCACGGAAGGAGTGTTGTATGGCATTGAAGCTCGTTTGGAGGTTAGATAGCACAGTGTCCAATGACGGGCCGAAAGGATATAGAATGGTGTCGTCTGCGTAGAGGTGGATCAGCCCGCAGCAAGAGCAACATCATTGATATATACAGAGAAAAGAGTCGGCCCGAGAATTGAACCCTGTGGCACCCCCATAGAGACTGCCAGACGACCGGACAGCATGCCCTCCGATTTGACACACTGAACTCTGTCTGCAAAGTAATTGGTGAACCAGGCAAGGCAGTCATCCGAAAAACCAAGGCTACTGAGTCTGCCGATAAGAATATGGTGATTGACAGAGTCGAAAGCCTTGGCAAGGTCGATGAAGACGGCTGCACAGTACTGTCTTTTATCGATGGCGGTTATGATATCGTTTAATACCTTGAGTGCGGCTGAGGTGCAACCGTAACCGGCTCGGAAACCAGATTGCACAGCGGAGAAGGTACGGTGGGATTCGAGATGGTCAGTGACCTGTTTGTTAATTAACTTGGCTTTCGAAGACCTTATATAGGCAGGGCAGGATGGATATAGGTCTGTAACAGTTTGGGTCCAGGGTGTCTCCCCCTTTGAAGAGGGGGATGACTGCGGCAGCTTTCCAATCCTTGGGGATCTCAGACGATATGAAAGAGGTTGAACAGGCTGGTAATAGGGGTTGCGACAATGGCGGCGGTTAGTTTCAGAAATAGAGGGTCCAGATTGTCAAGCCCAGCTGATTTGTACGGGTCCAGGTTTTGCAGCTCTTTCAGAACATCTGCTATCTGGATTTGGGTAAAGGAGAACCTGGAGAGGCTTGGGCGAGGAGCTGCGGGGGGGGGGGGGCTGTTGGCCGAGGTTGGAGTAGCCAGGCGGAAGGCATGGCCAGCCGTTGAGAAATCATGGATTTATCGGTGGTGACCGTGTTACCTAGCCTCAGTGCAGTGGGCAGCTGGGAGGAGGTGCTCTTGTTCTCCATGGACTTCAGTGTCCCAGAACTTTTTGGAGTTGGAGCTACAGGATGCAAACTTCTGCCTGAAGAAGCTGGCCTTAGCTTTCCTGACTGACTGCGTGTATTGGTTCCTGACTTCCCTGAACAGTTGCATATCAATGTTCATTGTTTATGGTTCATGGGAAACAGTGTTTAAACCCTTTGCAATGTAGATCTGTGTAGTTATTTGTATTTTTACAAATTCTCTTTGAAAGACAGGGTCCTGGAAAAGGGACTTTTTTTGTTGTTGTTGCTGAGTTTAGTTATTGTAGATGTATAGAGGGAAATTGTGCTTTTTAAACTAAATATGTGGTGAAAGGTATTTTTGTTGAAAGTGGTCTAAAGATTGTCACTTTCATCATGATAAAAAAAATGGTTTAAAAATTTTACAAGCATGTGAAACATCCTTCCTCCCAGTAAAATTCCTATGTGAGAATTGCCAGAACAATCTGAGGTACCAAAAATATTTTTGTGCTATGCTGGCATGGAATCGCCCAAATGTACGAATGCTCTGGCTTTTGTATGCTTTGACTGTATACCTCAACCTAAGATAAAAAGCATTGCAATTTAGAATAATGAACAAAATTATATTTCCAACACCTCGATGAACCAGCAAAGTTGAAATGGGATTTTTCAACATTCTGGCTTGCTGGGCTCTTTATCGTAGACGCAAGATAGGTAGCAGCTGTTTGTCTGAGGAGAACCATATATGGCCATACTCTCATCGCAGTAAAAAGTAAACAATTTCACCTCTCCAGCTAGTGCTGAGGGGTATTCGACAAAGCAGATTCAATGAGTTAGCCAGCCACGTCCACATTATCTGAAATATTTGTTTAAAAAAATATATATAAGCTAAAGCTTGAAATGGGCATGGCCTAACTGATTCAACAATCCAAAACACAATGTATAATCATAAAATCAAGTTATTTCTGGTTGTTTATTAATGTTAGCTGGCTAACTCATTGATCCTACTTTGTAGTATACACCTCTTAAGGTTTCATATGGTTAGAGTTAGCTAAATCTCTTTCTGTCCAATGAGGTAACTTGTTGGCATTTATTACTTCTGGCCATAGGGTACCCTTTTTGGCTCCAGATACTTGCCACCAGAGGCAAAACCTCAGAACTGGCCATGCCAATAACTGTTAAAAGTGCACTGTGGAGTGATGTGTATACTAGAGGTAGCCAGCATGGCTACCCCAGCATTCTGCAGCGATATGCCATCACATCTGGTTTGCACTTAGTGGGACAATGATTTGTTTTTCAACAGGACAATTACTCAAAACACACCTCCAGGCTGTGTAAGGGTTATTTAACCAAGAAAAGTGATGTTCTGCATCAGATGACCTGGCTTCCACAATCACCTCATCTCAACCCAATTGAGATGGTTTGGGATGAGTTGGACTGCAGAGTGAAGGAAAAGCAGGCAACAAGTGCTGAGCATATGTGGGTACCTGTTCAAGACTGTTGAAAAATCATTCCTCATGAAACTGTTTGAGAGAATGCCAAGAGTGTGCAAAGCTGTCAAGGCAAAGGGTGGGTGCTTTGAAGAATCTAAAATATATTTTGATTTTGTTTCACACTTTTTGGTTACTACATGTGTTATTTCATAGTTTTTGATGTCTTCATTATTATTCTACGATGTAGAAAATAGTTTTTAAAAATAAAGAAACCCTTTAAATGAGTACTGAGTGGCGCAGCGGTCGAAGGCACTGCATCTCAGTGCAAGAGGCGCATCAATAGTACCTGGTTCGGATCCAGGCTGGAAGTCCCATAGGGCGGCGCACAATTGGCCCAGCGTTGTCCGGGTTTGGCCATCATTGTAAGTAATTATATTTTCTTAGCTGATTTGCCTAGTTAAATAAATAAAGGTTAAATTAGTAGGTGTGTCAACTTTTGACTGGTCCTGTATGTTTATAGCTCTTTCCTCGACTACACTACTTTATTCATTTGTATACCAATAAGGGGGAAAAAGGTATCTTTTTAAGTACGTATTTTTTTTTTTCTTTTTTTTTTTTCTTCTTTCTCTTCTCTCCATGGTCTGTGTGATCAGTTCAGTACTCCACTATGTTTTCCAACCTGGTCTCAGCATTTAATATTATTCTCTTAAATCCAAGAACCTCCATTTTAAAGGGAAAGGAAAGAGGGATACCTAGTCAGTTGTACAACTGAATGCATTCAACTGAAATGTGTCTTACGCATTTACCCAACCCCTCTGATTCAGAGGTGTGGGGGGATGGCATAATCAACCTCCGTCTTCGGCGCCCGGGTAACAGTGGGTAAACATTTAGAATGATAGGTTACGTTTCCTATGGTATGTATTTATTTGTCCATGTCAACACCTATTTAATGTAATATGTTACGAATTAGAATTACGTTACAAATTTGCAAACTGCACTGTTGTGAATTTGCAAAACATGATCTGTTACGAATGCTAGCTACAGTAGGTGGCTAACGTGAGAACTTTATCCAGCTAACTTTGCCTAGGGGTTAGAGTTAAATTTAGGAGTTGGGTTAAGGTTAGAGTTAGGTGAATGGTTAGCGAACATGCTAAGTAGTTGCAAAGTAGTAAGTAGTTGAAAAGTTGCTAATATGCTAAAGTTTTCCGTGATGAGAATCAAACCCACCCAACCACCCTACTTTAATTTTTGCCATAAGTAACCATCAGTCTTCTGTAACCATTACCAAATCATACTAATTTGAGTGTCTCAGATTTACATTTAATAGGTTACGTCCAGTCTATAGACCAGGCTGTATTTTCAGGAGCATAGATGTTCAGGATGTACTAAAGCCATTCCAAATGTACAATTATGATGCCTATATGCTTGGTCAGAAATGCACTAATTTCAGTTTCTCACAGGTTTGTTGCCCACACAAACTTCCCTTATTTAAATGTTTGGTTGTAGGCTCCTTTTTCAACATTTCTGAGTACTCTGTAGGTTCACACTTCTGTGAGCAACAAAGACTGACATGGAAAGCCCAGATCCGTCCCTGCTCCAAGGTTTGCTAACTGCATCCTGTGTTGCGTGGCACCTCGACGTTGTAGCAGCTCAGCCTTTGTTGGTGGCACTTCAGGGAACCTTCTTCTGTAGGCTTATAAACCGCTTACGCACCAATATTTACCAAACGGTCACTCGACTGGAATAGATTTTTCTAGCATTGAGTCACCAGAGCCGGGCTTTCGGGGCATTACGCTTCGAACACACCGACTGCGTTATCTTCTTAGGGCTGCAATCCCGTTAATGGGATCGATATGACAACAGCCAGTGAAAATGCAGGGCGCCAAATTCAAAACGACAGAAATCTCATAATTAAAATTCCACAAACATACATGTATCTTATACCGTTTTAAAGGTAACCTTGTTGTTAATCCCACCACAGTGTCCAATTTCAATTAGGCTTTACAGCGAAAGTACCACAAACTTACAGAATAATTCAGCCATTTTTCCCGCCAAAGAGAGGAGTCACAAAAAGCACAATTACAGAAATACTCATTATAAATGCCGATATATACAATTGTTAGACATGGAAACATAGATATACCTCTCCTTAATGCAACCTCTGTCAGATGTTAAAAAAAAAATGTTTTACAGAAAAAGCAAACCATGCAATCTGAGACGGCGCACAGAAAATAAATACAATTATCCGCCATGTTGGAGTCAACAGAAATCACATTTTAAATATTCCCTTACCTTTGACAGAATACACTCCCAGGAATCCTAGTTCCACAATAAATGCTTGATTTGTTCGATAATGTCCATTAACCCCTTCCCTCTCCCATTAACGTAAGTATTATACACACCTGGCATGGTACACCAGGTGAGCGGGAGCACTAATTAAGGTTATACGACATACAGTTAGTATGATAAATTGGAAAGGGCAACCAAGGGTCCATACAGATGGTGGTAAACTGTACTATCACTGGCCTGACAAAATACAGGTGGGAAAGAAAGAAAAAAAAATGAAAGAGAATGTGTTTTAAATTTCATCTTGTCTTAGCTCTGCAAAGGTGTAGGGAAGAAATAAGCAGATTAAGTCTAAATGAGATATTAATAAACAACTGACTATGAAAACAACAATTTAATAAGTATTCAAGTACAGGAAAGAACATGACAGGTATGTGTGTTGTAAAAACGTTTATTTTAAATTTTTAATAGAACTATTGAAAAGAGGTATGTGTGTGTAAAAAGAATAATAATAATTCATGTGTAGCCTGTAATCTGTAAGAGAACAACAAGAGCATATATTTTTGGCACAACTGCAGACCGATACAGGGACTACTCAAAGCCTAGACGTAGTAGGGGAACTTCAGCCATGGCCATAAAGAGAGAGGGCAGGACACTGGAGATCTGAGGGACAGAGAGGAGTGGAGAAGAGGTGTGTGTCTCTGGATTTTTTTTAATCATGTGTAGCCATAACACAGCTGAAAAAACAAATGGCTCCTGGACGTCATGGACCAATCGATGGAACATAATTTCACAAACAGTTTCAACACCCTGGTTTTCAAGTGGTTTTAAATGAAAGAAATATATTCAACTTTAGTCTCGTAAGAGACCAACAAGAGCATCTGTGAATTCTCCGTTGTATGAGTTTCAATTTAGAAATCTATGTAACACTAATGAATGCTATCCTAAGACTTTATAAACAAATTATTTTATGAATTGACTGAATTCAAACGGAACTGACGTGTGTGAAAAGAAAGGTACAATGAGTGAGGTCAAAACAACCAGACAACTCCTCCTCGTCCTGTCCTTCCTGTGAGCTGGTCGGCTAAATTGACTTCATTTCTGAAAGGGGAGAGAAAAACAACACATACAAGCTTAACATAATATGACACCATAAAAGGTGAGATTTATGTTAACTAAATACTGCTTGTATAGTGTCGTTAGTGGCATAAATATAGGAACAGTGTGGTAAAGTTGGTAATACTTGCTGTTTACTCATGGAATTTATTTCATATCAAAAGATGAATATGACAGGCAAATATTTAGACCGTAAACTGTTGTTGTTTTAGGATATTTTCTAACCCAGAAACAACAACTATACATTTGCCTCATTAATACTTTGTTCTGAAATACCAAATGACCTACTTAACTTCACTGTCGCAACACTTATGACACTACCTGTGATGTGGAGAAAAAAAAAGTTGTACCCTTGAACTCGGCTTCGAAAAGCAGCTGATACATTTGAACCTTGGCTGCTGCTTTTCTTTGCTGAGGCAGCCTCTTTGGTGTTGGCAACAGGCTCATGGCAAAGAGGGTCTCTTCATCCTCCTTCCTGTGAGCATCAGGTTGGACTGCATCCCTCTCGACGGCTTGGAGGAGCCTCTGCTGAAATGAGTTGAGTGGATCTGGGGGCTGGTACCTCCGATGACGCCTGGTGTGACGTTGTTCCTCTTCGTTTCTCTCCATGGCCACATCCTGTTCAACGAGGTCCTCAGTGGTCACTTCCGTGAGGTTCATAAAAATCTCATGTGGTCCTAGATCCAGAGGTGCTTCCTCCATTTCATCATCTTCCATGGCTGCACCGGTAGTGGTCATACTCGTGGATGATGTAGACGTTGTAGAGGGTCTCGCTGCACCGGTGGAGGCGATGGTTGCACTTGTAGGTGACATTGAGGGTCTTGATGCACCGGTGGCGACAACACTTGTGTATGATGCAGTAGAGGGTCTGGCTGTAAAATTGCCACCCGTTGCCATAGGCACAATAAATGGATCCAGAAAAGAAAGAATGTGGCAGAAGCACCAAGGCTGCTGGCCTGAAGCTGCTGACCTCTTCTTCTCTTTCTCTGCCCTTCTCTCTCTCTGATACCTTTCCCTGAGTCCTCTCCACTTCCTCCTAGTCTTCTACATAGACATGAACATGATAAGCCAAACCATTACCTAGCATAACTATAGTTATTAGATAACTATCATGGACATGTCACCTACTGTACACATAGACACACACATGGCTATCTGACCAAATTATCAGGGGTACAGTAGTATACCATTTATATTACTATTTATCTAGCATTCACACTCTTTCAAACATGATTATTTGGTAAAGTTATCAGGGATAGTAACTAGCATAATTTATTTGACTATTTCTTTCACACACACCTCATTGGCTAGGTTAGCTAACTAGCCACATCTAGCACAAGCTCATTACCAAACTGACCTGGCAATCCTACTCTCGTGGACACTTGTCTCCAAGCGGCATTTTTTGTGTTTATGTCCCTGTAGCAGTTTTAAAAAAGACACGGTTTTGAGGATACTGCGAAAATGTTTCCATGTGTCCAACCGCATGCGTCCATCTGCAAAGGGTACCTGCATCAGTATCAATCATTGTTCATTAATGTGATTGGTCTCCAATTTTCTAACATCATATAATCTTTGTTTAATTTGGGTATTACAGAAATTAGGCAATGCGTCATAGAAACAGACAGGACCCCTAAATCAATTGCCTCTTTAAAAACATTAAATATAAATTCAATAATATCCTCCTGAAAATATTTATAGAATTTACTGATAATGCCATCATTCCCTGGAGATTTGTTCTCTTTTAACTTGCTGATACTTTTTTAAATTTCATTAATAGAAATAATTTCATCACAAGACTTTTGGAAGTCTTCATCTATAAATGTTGCACTGTCTCTGACAGTCTAGAAAGGTAGATATGTCACTAGTAGGACAGGCATTACTGGTATAAAGATTACCATAGAATTCTGAAACATATTTTGAAATATCTTTGGGGTTTTCATTTTCTTTGCCATCTACATTGAGCTTATGAATAGATGTAAATTCAGAATTCTTTCTTTCTAAATTGTAAAAGTATTTAGTATTTTTTCCACCTTCCTCTAACAAATCAAATCAAATCAAATTTATTTATATAGCCCTTCGTACATCAGCTGATATCTCAAAGTGCTGTACAGAAACCCAGCCTAAAACCCCAAACAGCAAGCAATGCAGGTGTAGAAGCACGGTGGCTAGGAGAAACTCCCTAGAAAGGCCAATACCTAGGAAGAAACCTAGAGAGGAACCAGGCTATGTGGGGTGGCCAGTCCTCTTCTGGCTGTGCCGGGTGGAGATTATAACAGAACATGGTCAAGATGTTCAATGTTCATAAATGACCAGAATGGTCGAATAATAATAAGGCAGAACAGTTGAAACTAGAGCAGCAGCACAGTCAGGTGGAAGTTGAAACTGGAGCAGCAGCATGGCCAGGTAGACTGGGGACAGCAAGGAGTCATCATGTCAGGTAGTCCTGGGGCATGGTCCTAGGGCTCAGGTCAGTTGAAACTGGAACAGCAGCATGGCCAGGTGGACTGGGGACAGCAAGGAGTCATCATGTCAGGTAGTCCTGGGGCATGGTCCTAGGGCTCAGGTCCTCCGAGAGAGAGAAAGAAAGAGAGAAGGAGAGAATTAGAGAACGCACACTTAGATTCACACAGGACACCGAATAGGACAGGAGAAGTACTCCAGATATAACAAACTAACCATCTCCTTGATCTTACAAATGTCCCTTTTGCCTTCTCTTCATACATTCGGTCCATTTCTAGTTGTAAAGAGAATAACTGAGCCTTTCCCTCTTCATCAAGGTCCTCCAAAGAGATTAGAGAAAGGATTTCCTTAACAGGTTTATCTTCCCTCAATCTTTTATGTTCAGCAATTTCTTTACCTCTTTTCATGGCTCTTTGTCTTATTTCATGCTTCATTAATTCCCAATGTTTCCCATAAGACGTAAATAGTTGGGCTTTCCTCCAATTGTCTTGTATAATATCTTTGGCATCCATCTTGAAATTATCATCTTCCAATAGGCTTCCAATAACTCAGATTCGGTTTAACTTCAGAACCATTCATATTTAAAGATAAGAATATAACTTTATGATCAGTAAAGAATTTATGGTTAAATTGATACCTTGACTACAGAATTATCTAATGAATTAGATAATCGCCCAGGGAGGCATACAAGCTAGAACCGCCATTGTTAGGCAGTGATTGCTTCTGTAAATTAAACCAATAGTCTCCAAAACAATTTGTGAATATAATATGTAAGCTCATCAAATCAAACAACTATTGTTATCAAATTAATTTAATTAGCTTGTAGATATGATTCTCCTGTAAAGGCGTAATCAGAAAGTCTTCAAACAACCTTTACTTGGTGATAGCTTTTTCGTTCTAGATTCGGAAGATACCAGTGTCTTAAACATGTTCCCAGTTGCAGGACGTTCCAAAAAATAATCAGTCCACTTCTTGGAGCGTGCAAGGAGGTTCCTTGCCATATTAGCTGCCGGAATGCTTGTATTTCCCAAAATCTTTACAGGAACTAACGTAACAGACATTTGATTTGATAACAGCCGTCGGCCGCATGTGAGCTCAAAAGGATCCTGTCTTTCAAAGATAATTAGTAAAAATACAAAATAACTTCACAGATTTTCATTGTTAAGGGTTTTAACACTGTTTCCCATGATTGTTCAATTAATCATAAAAAAATTAATGAACATGCACCTGTGGAACGGTCGTTAATTAAGACACTAACAGCTTACAGACGGTAGGCAATTAAGGTCACAGTTATGAAACCTTAGGACACTAAAGGGGCCTTTCTACTGACTGGAAAAACACTAAAAGAAAGATGCCCAGAGTCCCTGCTCATCTGCGTGAACATGCCTTAGGCATGCTGCAAGGAGGCATGAGGACTGCAGATGTGGCCAGGGCAATAAATTGCAATGTCCGTAATGTGAGACGCCTAAGGTCGCGCTACATGGAGACAGGACGGACAGCTGATTATCCTCGCAGTGCCAGACCACGTGTAACAACACCTGCACAGGATCGGTACATCCGAACATCACACCTGCGGGACAGGTACAGGATGGCAACAACAACTGCCCGAGTTACACCAGGAACGCTGGTGGTAAAATTATGATTAAATGACTGAACAAATCATTTTAAATGGAACTGTAACTAAGTCAAACTTATACTCTGTTTTATTATATCTGATTAACAATATGAGTTCATAAGAAAGGATTGTGAGACACGGACAAAGAGTAATAAAGTTAATGAACACCATTCCAACTAGGAAGAAACAAATGGGTTGTGGACTGTGTAAACATAAGGTCGTTAACCTATGGTTGAACCTACAGAAACTTAGCTTTGGGGTTTTTAGATAAGACAGTGAGTGCATTCCTAAGTTTTCTGTTAATTAGAACTGTCAGCTCAGTGGTGATCGATAATGTTGAGGGGTCAAAAGTTACCTGGGAGTGTGTTAGTAAGTTAGAATGAACTTTTCACCTCACTTTGTCCCGGTCGAGAGGAGGGGATTCTGTTAAAGCAATGAAATTACGTCATGATCTGTATATAAACTGTTGCTCATGGTTAAGTGGCAGCGCGCTCCGAGAATAAATTCTGTTACCTATTATTGAAAATACTGGTCTCCATCTATTTTATGCAAACAAGAATCTTACAAATTCTCATAAAATAGATTAAGGGTTTTCAATTAATGAAAGCACATTGGCATAATTAAATTACAGTAACAAACGCACAATCCCTCCATCAGTGCTCAGACTCCGCAATAGGCTGAGAGAGGCTGGCCTGAGGGCTTGTAGGCCTGTTGTAAGGCAGGTCCTCACCAGACATCACCAGCAACAACGTCGTCTATGGGTACAAACCCACCGTCGCTGTACCAGACAGGGCTGGCAAAAGTGCTCTTCGCTGACGAATTGGGGTTTTGTCTCACCAGGGGTGATGGTCAGATTCGTGTTCATCGTCGAAGGAATGAGCGTTACACAGAGGCCTGTACTCTGGAGCGGGATCGATTTGGAGGTGGAGGGTCTGTCATGGTCTGGGGAGGTGTAATCCGCATTATCGGACTGAGCTTGTCATCATTGCAGGCAATCTCAATGCTGTGCGTTACAGGGAAGACATCCTCCTCCCTCATATGGTACCCTTCCTGCAGGCTCATCTTGACATGACCCTCCAGCATGACAATGCCACCAGCCATACTGCTCATTCTGTGCGTGATTTCCTGCAAGACAGGAATGTCAGTGTTCTGCCATGGCCAGCGAAGAGCCCGGATCTCAATCCCATTGAGCACATCTGGGACCTGTTGGATCGGAGGGTGAGGGCTAGGGCCATTCCCCCCAGAAATGTCTGGGAACTTGCAGGTGCCTTGGTGGAAGAGTGGGGTAGAACTGGCAAATCTGGTGCAGTCCATGAGGAGGAGATGCACTGCAGGACTCAATGCAGCTGGTGGCCACACCAGATACTGCCTAACTTTTGATTTTAACACCCCCCCCCCCCCCTTTGGTCAGAGACACATTATTCAATTTCTGTTAGTCACATGCCTGTGGAACTTGTTCAGTTTATGTCTCAGTTGTTGAATCTTGTTAAGTTCATACAAATATTTACACATGTTAAGTTTGCTGAAAATGAATGCAGTTGACAGTGAGAGGTCATTTATTTTTTTGCTGAGATTACAATCTTTGGAGAAATCCACAGAATTAGGCTCTTTCAATACTTCTATCAAATTATATTACCCCAGGCACTACTAGGTCTGTGGCGGTTTGCTTGACAATCACCAGCTCACATGACATTTTGTGAGCCGGTGATTGTCATGCAAATTACTGCCGGTCTCACAGTAATTGACCGTTAATTAACATAAACACCTTTAGCATCTCCTGGCTTCCATGCATAGCCTACAAGTCCCCGATGCAGGGCTATGGAACATCTACATTTTAAAAAGTCTAATAAATCCATGTAATATAGCCTACACCTTCACAATAAATCCATTATTTATTTTAGCCTATGGGCTAGGAGACGTGAGGTGTGAGACTGTCACGACTTCTACCGAAGTCGTTGCCTCTCCTTGTTAGGGCGGTGCTCGGCGGTCGACGTCATCGGCCTTCTAGCCATCATTGATCCATTTTCCATTGGTTTTGTCTTGTCTTCCCACACACCTGTTTTCAATCCCATTCATTACCTGTTGTGTATTTAACCCTCTGTTTCCCCTCATGTCTTTGTCAGAGATTGTTTTATGTCAAGTGTTTTATGTTGTATAGGTGCGCGACGGGTCCTCGTACCCATGTTCGTTTATATGTATGTATGTATGTATGTATGTATGTATGTATTTAGTGTTTGGAGCATGTTAAGTGGACTTAAATTAAAAGACTCCATTTACACTCCGTTTGACTCTCCTGCGCCTGACTTCCCTGCCACCTATACACACGACTCTGACAGAATCTCTGACCAAAAATATGAAGTCAGCAGGAGAAGACACTTCGCTCATGGAGATGGAGGAACCCATCTGGGAACAAGCGGAGGAGATTGACTGTCTGAGCGCCGTCATGGATCGCTTTGTCCAGAATATGGACCGCTGGGAGAGACAGGGAGTTTCTCTAGCGCCTCCACCACCACAACCGGGATCTCCCTTGAACGCTTTTCCCCTCCTGAACCAAACAAGATCCATTTAACCCTACTAACGGGATACAGCGAAGATACTGCCGGCTGCCAGGGTTTTCTTCTTAAACTGAACTTGTATCTGGCCACGGTCTCCCCAGTACCATCGGACCGTGAGAATAGTTGTGCCCTCCTCTCATGCCTCACCGAGAGGGCCAGCGCTGTGTGTAGACAGGAGGATGCGGCGTTGGACCATTTTGAGGAGTTCACCCGCCATTTCAGGACAGTATTCGACCACCCTAAACTCTGGAGTTTAGGACCCTGGCTGCCGGCGCTGGATGGAGCGACAGGGCCCTGATCGACCATTACCGTTGTAGTCTACGCGAGGACGTCCGTCGGGAGCTGGCCTGTAGAGACACCACCCTCACCTTTGACCAGCTGGAGGACATGTTCATCAGGCTGGACAACATGCTGGCTACTCGTGGACGTCTAGATCGGGGTCTGGTTGTTCCATCCTCCCGCACCCTCTCTCCCGAACCTATGGAATTGGGAGGGATGGTGCGCAGGGAGACTGGAGGGGCTTCCTGCTCGAGCACCATCTATGGTCGCAGAGAGCACACTGCTGGTCGGTGCCGGGTTGGTTCCTCTGGGAATAGAGAAGGCAGGCAGGGCACTCTGGCATCACCCCAGGCGAGTAGGCACCATTCTCATCCAGAGCCCTCTGTTGCACTAATGTTTGTCTCTGTCACTTTTCTGGATTTTTCCCTGCATTCCCAGTATAAGGCGCTAGTAGATTCAGGCACGGCTGGGAATTTCATTAATAAAAATGTAGCTCATAGTTTAGGGATCCCTATTGTTTCTGTGGATATGCCTTTCCCTATTCATGCCTTAGATAGTCAACCATGTTAGAGTTGCGTCAATTCGAATCTGGTATCAGGATAAATATGACACTGAGTCACCGATTGTATACTATGTATTTTTTATTAGCTAAGCAATAAGTGGTAAATGCATTTTTCGTATATACGGGCTCTCTGTCCCACCTCACAGGGCAAAACAGAGAACTGACTTGTTCCTGACAAAGATATTATAATATACCCTGATGACAGTAGTTCCTGCTTCCGAGCCGGCCTGTCAAAGTAGAGACTGGGCATGGTTTAGTCTCACCCAGCCCCTAAGCGCTTCAGTTGATAGATGTAACTGTTGCTGTGAAGAACATCGATGTGCTCATGCTTGATACCGTTATCTCGCACCTGGCTCCTGTTATCTAACAAAAGACTGCTTCTTCTCGCAACACCACGCTCTGAATGTGCCTCCCCCCAAACTCATTGCACAGTTCCTGTCTTCATGCTACTCTGTATTTTTCCATCATGAAAAAGGCTCATGGCCCTGAAACTGTTAACATAACTTTAACAATGTTTCAAGTCAGCTATGTTGCAAAACACATACATACATCCACACAAGCCAACAGCAGATAATATTCAATCACATATATGGTAACGGGCTCTAGTGCATAACACAGAATCCTCATAACCATTAGGGTCAGGGTTTATCAGGGAGGTCACCTCACCTTTGTGTATGATAACGCAGGATGGTCACAAGGAGAAGATGAGTCTTTTTTGATTCTCCTACGTATTCTGTGGTGCTAGGCCTACCCTGGTTAGCTTGTCATAACCCCACTGTTTCTTGGCCACAGAGGGCTCTCACGGGGTGGTCTCGAGAGTGCTCAGGTAGGTGTTTAGGGGTTTCCTTTTGTGCTACTACGGTGGAAAGTCCAGACCAGGTCTCCACCGTGCGCATTCCCCCCGAATATGCCGATTTGGCTCTCACCTGACTCAATTACCACCCCATCGACGGGGGATTGTGCGATAGATCTCCCGGTAGATGCTGCATATCCCAGGAGTCACGTGTATCCCCTGTCGCAAGCGGAGACGGTGGCTATGGAGACATATGTCTCTGAATCCCTGCGCCAGGGGTACATTCAGCCATCCATTTCACTTCGAGTTTCTTTTTTGTGAAAAAGAAGGATGGCGGTTTACGCCCGTGCATTGATTATCGAGGTCTAAATAAAATCACGGTGAAATATAGTTACCCGCTACCTCTGATAAATACGGTTATTGAGTCAATGCATGGGGCACGCTTCTTCACAAAATTGGATCTCAGGAGTGCGTACAATCTGGTGCGTTTTCGAAAGGGTGATGTGCGGAAGACGGCATTTAGCACCACCTCAGGTCATTATGAGTACCTTGTCATGCCATATGGGTTGATGAATGCTCCATCAGTCTTCCAATCATTTGTAGATGAGATCTTCAGGGACCTGCACGGGCAGGGTGTAGTGGTGTATATCGATGATATTCTGATATCCTCCACTACACGCGCCGAGCATGTGTCCCTGGTGTGCAGGGTCGCCTGTTGGTCGCCTGTTGGAGCATGATCTATATGTCAAGGCTGAGAAATGCTTGTTCTTCCAACAATCCATCTCCTTCCTAGGGCATCGGATTTCCACTTCAGGAGTGGAAATGGAGAGCAACTGCATTGCAGCCATGCGTAATTGGCCGACTCCAACCACGGTAAAGGAGGTGCAGCGTTTTTTAGGGTTTGCCAATTACTACCAGAGGTTTATCCGGGGTTTTGGTCAGGTTGCTGCTCCCATTACCTCACTGCTAAAGGGGGGTCCGGTGCGCTTGCAGTGGTCGGCTGATGCGAACAGGGCTTTTGGACACCTGAAGACTCTGTTTACCTCGGTGCCTGTGTTGGCTCATCCGGATTCCTCTTTGCCATTCATAGTGGAGGTGGACGCATCCGAAGCTGGGATAGGAGCAGTGCTCTCTCAGCGTTCGGGTACGCCACTGAAGCTTCGCCCCTGTGCTTTCTTATCGAAGAAGCTCAGTGCGGCGGGGGGAAACTATGATGTGGGGGACCGGGAGCTGTTAGCTGTCGTAAAAGCCTTGAAGGCGTGGAGGCATTGGCTTGAGGGGGCAAAACACCCTTTTCTCATCTGGGCTAACCACCGCAATCTGGAGTACATCCGGCAGGCTGAAAATCTTGTTTATCATGGTCTGAGAGTCTTTAGGTGCCTTTTGGCAAACTCCAAGCGGGCTGTCATGTGCCTTTTACTGAGGAGTGGCTTCCATCTGGCCACTCTATCATAAAGTCCTGATTGGAGAAGTGCTGCAGAGATGGTTGTCCTTCTGGAAGGTTCTCCCATCTCCACAGAGGAACTCTGAAGCTCTGTCCATCGGGTTCTTGGTCACCTCCCTGATCAAGGCTCTTCTCCCCCGATTGCCCAGTTTGGCTGGGCTGCCAGCTCTAGGAAGAATATTGGTGGTTCCAAACTTCTTCCTTTTGAGAATGATGGAGACCACTGTGTTCTTGGGGACCTTCAATGCTGCAAAAATGTTTTGGTACCCTTCACCAGATCAGTGGCTCAACACAAACCTGTCTCAGAGCTCTACAGACAATTCCTTCGACCTCATGGCTTAGTTTTTGTTCTGACATGCACTGTCAACTGTGGGACCTTATATTGACAGATGTGTGCCTTTCCAAATCATGCCCAATCAATTGAATTTACCACAGGTTGACTCCACTCAAGTTGTAGAAACATCTCAAGGTTGATCAATGGAAACAGGAACATGTCTAAAAACCTGTTTTTGCTTTGTCATTATGGGGTATTGTGTGGGATTTTAAAAACAAATCCATTTTGGAATAACGCTGTAATGTAATAAAATGTGGAAAAAGGTAAAAGGTCTGAATACTTTCTGAATGGACTGTAGGTGATTTGATGTTGAAATGGTACTGGAATAGTGGAGGCAGCTCCTGTTTTCTTTGCGACTTGCCTACTTCACAGTGATGCTTAACAATGTCACTTATGTTATCCAATACTTTTTCAGTGGGGACTATTTCTTTCATGTTTCATGAGCTCAGTATGCCTACTACTGCCTATTTTCTCATCACTCTAGGCATTTTTATTCATTGTCCTCAACAAAGTTTTTATCAAAGTTATGTTATTTGCCGATATGTTATGTCGGTATTGCACCCAGTTTCATCTAGAATCATAGTTATATTTTCCAGCCCTCCCAATAGTAAACCAAGTGGCAGGGCTGTCATTGACTAGCCTCACAATGCCGCCTGATCATGCAAGCTTACATTAAATGCTGCATGGTTTAATGTAAGCTTGCCGGATCAGACCATTTAGCGACGCTAGTCATTGAAGGGAATATATTAAGGATTGCAGCTGTCAGCTGCAGTTTGTTGCCTGGTAGTTTTTATGCTTGTCATCATTCTATTAAAATGGTTTATCGTTACGTTTATCGTTAAGTGCTGCTTCAGCTTTCAAAGGACCAAGCTACATCTTTCCTGGACTGAATCGGGAGAATGCTTCTCCATGCATGCTTCAGCCTCTGATTTTGTCTGTCAGGGCAGTCATACCACAACTACTAGTGCCAATCACAGATCTTCCTTCATGGTTGTATCTTCCAAATAGACCTGTCGGATATCATTTTACTCCAATCAACGTGATCATCGTTCATTGGTTGTCGCACGGCCATGCCACTGATAACTTAAGCCTTGCACAACTTGAAGTTGCTCACAAGCTCTCGGCACTAAACACGTCACCGCTGAGCATTTCTTTATTTAACTAGGCAAGTCAGTTAAGAACAATTTCTTATTTACAATGATGGCCTACCTTGGCTCAACCCAGACGACGCTGGGCCAATTGTGTACCGCCCTATGGGACTCCCAATCACGGCTGGATGTGATACAGCCTGGATTCGAAACAGGGACTGTAGTGATGCCCCTTGTACTGAGATGAGGTGCCTTAGACCGCTGTGCCACTCGGGAGCCCACTCTGGGACATCATGTCTCTTGTCATTTTTACATTTTAGTCATTTACCAGACGCTTTTATCCAAAGTGATTTACAGTAAGTGAATTAATCTGAAGATGGCTAGACTAGACAACTACATATCACAGTCGTAAGTACATTTTTCTTCAATACAGAAGTTATCAGCAAAGTCCGTGCTAGTAGGAAAAGACAAGATCAATTGTATTTATTTATTTAACTGAGATTGTAGTGGTAGTAATTTGATACTGTATGTGTATATTATAAATACATCATATGCGACTTGCAAATAAGCTTAAGCAATTAGCCTATTAAAATGTTTGACTCCATAATGATAATTTGCAATATGCAAGAGACTATGGTGGAGTTACAGTAATAGACAATGAAGAAATGTCTGAGAATGGATTCTAAATACAAGTGTATTTAATTACTTTGTAAAATTAATCGATTCACATGCAAGGCATAACGTTTAAGTTACAAGGCATTAACAAGCATTATAAGGCATTCTAAGCATGGTCAGAAAGAGAGAGAGAAACCATGGTCTAAAAGGCCATCCCCAAAAGACAATGGGGGGGAGAGAATAAGAAAATCTCACCAAAGCAGGTCCAGGAACAAATAAGAGAAGGAACAATTCATATGTTATAAGCATCTGAGTTGTTTGGATTCAAAACCTGATTTGTTGACCAATTCTATTCTATTACTGTAAAGTTAACCTCCTGTAAAGTTAACCTCCAATCAGATATCAGACCTCCATGATGTTACCTCTGCTTCTCAGAGGTGTGACAATGGAGGTTGGCAAGACCAACACAGAGAATGCTGAATTCCTAAGACAACACATAGCAAATTCTTGCATACAGTTGATAAAAATAGTGACTTCTGGGGCTGGGCTGGCTACAAAATCTCTTATTTAAGAAATTCTTTAAAGCCAAAGTAGTTGCGGCAATAGGCCTGCCGCCTTCCATATCTGGGGCCAGTGCTCCAAGCTTCAAGATTACTTGAGTGCTCATTCAACTCATTTGGATTTTTATGACACCATTGTGTTGACGATTTATCAAATCGGATCTTCATTCGGAAGTATAGCGTATTCTAGTACTTTCATTTTCGAAGGGCTGAGCTAACGTCATGCTAACTCATAGCTATTATCTTCGATGTTGTATCTTCAAATTAAATGTACAGTGCCTTGCGAAAGTATTCGGCCCCATTGAACTTTGCGACCTTTTGCCACATTTCAGGCTTCAAACATAAAGATAGAAAACTGTATTTTTTTGTGAAGAATCAACAACAAGTGGGACACAATCATGAAGTGGAACGACATTTATTGGATATTTCAAACTTTTTTAACAAATCAAAAACTGAAAAATTGGGCGTGCAAAATTATTCAGCCCCCTTAAGTTAATACTTTGTAGCGCCACCTTTTGCTGCGATTACAGCTGTAAGTCGCTTGGGGTATGTCTCTATCAGTTTTGCACATCGAGAGACTGAAATTTTTTCCCATTCCTCCTTGCAAAACAGCTCGAGCTCAGTGAGGTTGGATGGAGAGCATTTGTGAACAGCAGTTTTCAGTTCTTTCCAAGATTCTCGATTGGATTCAGGTCTGGACTTTGACTTGGCCATTCTAACACCAGGATATGTTTATTTTTGAACAATTCCATTGTAGATTTTGCTTTATGTTTTGGATCATTGTCTTGTTGGAAGACAAATCTCCGTCCGAGTCTCAGGTCTTTTGCAGACTCCATCAGGTTTTCTTCCAGAATGGTCCTGTATTTGGCTCCATCCATCTTCCCATCAATTTTAACCATCTTCCCTGTCCCTGCTGAAGAAAAGCAGGCCCAAACCATGATGCTGCCACCACCATGTTTGACAGTGGGGATGGTGTGTTCAGGGTGATGAGCTGTGTTGCTTTTACGCCAAACATAACGTTTTGCATTGTTGCCAAAAAGTTCAATTTTGGTTTCATCTGACCAGAGCACCTTCTTCCACATGTTTGGTGTGTCTCCCAGGTGGCTTGTGGCAAACTTTAAACGACACTTTTTATGGATATCTTTAAGAAATGGCTTTCTTCTTGCCACTCTTCCATAAAGGCCAGCTTTGTGCAATATACGACTGATTGTTGTCCTATGGACAGAGTCTCCCACCTCAGCTGTAGATCTCTGCAGTTCATCCAGAGTGATCATGGGCCTCTTGGCTGCATCTCTGATCAGTCTTCTCCTTGTATGAGCTGAAAGTTTAGAGGGACGGCCAGGTCTTGGTAGATTTGCAGTTGTCTGATACTCCTTCCATTTCAATATTATCGCTTGCACAGTGCTCCTTGGGATGTTTAAAGCTTGGGAAATCTTTTTGTACCCAAATCCGGCTTTAAACTTCTTCACAACAGTATCTCGGACCTGCCTGGTGTGTTCCTTGTTCTTCATGATGCTCTCTGCGCTTTTAACGGACCTCTGAGACTATCACAGTGCAGGTGCATTTATACGGAGACTTGATTACACACAGGTGGATTGTATTTATCATCATTAGTCATTTAGGTCAACATTGGATCATTCAGAGATCCTCACTGAACTTCTGGAGAGAGTTTGCTGCACTGAAAGTAAAGGGGCTGAATAATTTTGCACGCCCAATTTATCAGTTTTTGATTTGATAAAAAAGTTTGAAATATCCAATAAATGTGGTTCCACTTCATGATTGTGTCCCACTTGTTGTTGATTCTTCACAAAATAATACAGTTTTATATCTTTATGTTTGAAGCCTGAAATGTGGCAAAAGGTCGCAAGGTTCAAGGGGGCCGAATACTTTCGCAAGGCACTGTACATCCAAATTACTATAGCTGGATTAGTTGTCTCCACATAGGGTTTATTTCATCACTCCTATGCATTGTTATTACAAGCTCAATAACAACCCAACCCAACTAACAATGGTTGGTCCCACAGTCACCACTTTGTAGCAATTTATTAAGGCTGCTCTGCAATGGTTTCCACCAAGTTGATGCTAGTACGCAGAGTTAATTTGGCAAGTGCATTTCCTTGATTGGCACAGTTATTCATGCGGCACTTGCTCAGGTGCCTATTCATGCCTATTCATGACTGTACCTATAGTTTCCTATGGTCATGTTGCAACAGATCATCTCGGACTGTGCCTGGATGATCTCAGGCACATCTCAGGTGTTGTCATGTGTTGCTGCCATGACATGTTGTTGTCTTAAGATCTCTCTTTATGTAGTGTTGTTGTCTCTTGTTGTGATGTGTGTTTTGTCAAATATTTAGATTTGAAATTTTTTTTTTATCCCAGCCCCCGGCAGGAGGGCTTTTGCCTTTTGGCAGGCCATCATTGTAAATAATAATTTGTTCTTAATCAATTTTCCTAGTTAAAGGTTAAATAAAAATAAATAAAATCAGTCAGGGTTTCACTACCGGTCCGTGTGCAATTGGGGGATTTTCAGGTTTAGTAGTTTGTAGGCTATTACTCTTAAATGATTACATTACGGATAATGGTAAATAAATAGCGGGGCCTCAACTCATTGGCCTAGTGGTTGCATCACGTCGCAATCAAGGCTAATCACAATTTTTCCTGATTACGGGTTTCGGTTGCACCTATTATAGCTTGCATAAACACTCAATCCTGTCCTTATGCTACTATAACTTCTCGCTCGACCTCTTCTCCACATCATCCTCTGTCGCTCACCCCTCCTAACTTGCCTTGTCTGGTTCTGGCTTGCGTGTCAAATCTCTACTGCATAAAACTGTACTTTTCAACGTCTACGATACACTGGCCATTCTTTCAGAATTGGGCCACAACCACAGCAGCCATGCTAGGTGTAGGTTATCCACCCACACTCTCTCCAGCAACTATGTTGCCTTTCATACATTAGGCTCAATAAATCAGCCTTCTTCATGGCTCCACAGTACCTTAAGTTATAGTTATTCATGGCTATGAAATTTCATGCCAATTATAATTGGTCATGCATATAGCGTTGGTGGTCATTCATTATTGCTTCATTCATATAATTCCATAGCCACATTAGTTTGTGTATCCAATTTCAAACACATCATTTGTAATGATTAAAATAGTGAGCAATTTGCGGTTATGCAGCTAAGTACTCTGCAGGCATGCATTTCCCTATTTCCTCACATTACACCATGTGTGTTAGGGTTCTACGTACAAACAAGTGTACAGTCGTGGCCATCATTTTTGAGAATGACACAAATATTAATTTCTACAAAGTTTGCTGCTTCAGTGTCTTAAGATATTTTTGTTAGATGTTACTATGGAATACTGATTTTTATTTTGGGGTTGGTCAGGGTGTGATTTGGGTGGGCATTCTATGTTCTTTTTCTATGTGTTTGCATTTCTTTGTTTTGGCCAGGTATGGTTCTCAATCAGGGACAGCTGTCTATCGTTGTCTCTGATTGAGAACCACACTTAGGTAGCTTTGCACCACAGGGTTTTTGTGGGTAGTTGTTTTCCGTATCAGTGTTTGCACCTTACGGGATTGTTTCGGTTTAATTTATTCTCTTGTTATTTTTGTATTTAGTGTTCAGTTCAATAAATAAATATGAACACTTACCACGCTGCACCTTGGTCCTCTCCTTCCAACAGCCGTTACAACAGAAGTATAATTACAAGCATTTCATAAGTGTCAAAGGCTTTTATTGACAATTACATAAAGTTGATGCAAAGAGTCAATATTTGCAGTGTAGACCCTTCTTTTTCAAGACCTCTGCAATCAAATCAAATCAAATTTATTTATATAGCCCTTCGTACATCAGCTGATATCTCAAAGTGCTGTACAGAAACCCAGCCTAAAACCCCAAACAGCAAGCAATGCAGGTACAATCCGCCCTGGCATGCTGTCAATTAACTTTGAGGCCACATCCTGACTGATGGCAGCCCACTCTTGCATAATCGATGCTTGGAGTTTGTCAGAATTTGTGAGTTTTTGTTTGTCCACCCGCCTCTTGAGGATTGACCACAAGTTCTCAATGGGATTAGGGTCTGGGGTGTTTCCTGGCCATGGACCCAAAATGTCGATGTTTTGTTCCCTGAGCCACGTAGTTATCACTTTTGCATTATGGCAAATTGCTCCATCATGCTGGAAAAGGTCTTGTTAGTCACCAAACTGTTCCTGGATGGTTGGGAGAAGTTGCTCTCGGAGGATGTGTTGGTACCAGTCTTTATTCATGGCTGTGTTCTTAGGAAAAATTGTGAGTGAGCCCACACCCTTGGCTGAGAAGCAACCCCACACATGAATGGTCTCAGGATGCTTTACTGTTTGCATAACACAGGACTGATGGTAGCGCTCACCTTGTCTTCTCCAGACAAGCTTTTTTCCGGATGCCCCAAACAATTGGAAAGAAAATTACTTTACCCCAGTCCTCAGCAGTCCAATCCCTGTACCTTTTGCAGAATATCAGTCTGTCCCTGAAAAGAAGTGGCTTCTTTGCTGCACTTATTGACACCAGGCCATCCTCTAAAAGTCTTCACCTCACTGTGCGTGCAGATGCTCTCACACCTGCCTGCTGCCATTCCTGAGCAAGCTCATTCTCAAAACTTTTGGCCACCACTGTAGCATTCAGCTGAGTTCTACATAGATGTAGCATTTCACCTAAACACACCAGCAGATGGCTTTGTTCAGTTAGTCTGTCCTCAATTGAACGGTGTACCACCACGGTGGTCAAAACACTTAAGACACACCCTATCCCCTCAGCCCTCAAATTAAGTGGACACTTCTGATGATTCTTCTGAATTATTTTAATTTTTATTAACAACAAATCAATACAGGAAGTACATGTGGGAACACAAGTATATACACTGCTCAAAAAAATAAAGAGAACACTAAAATAACACATCCTAGATCTGAATGAATGAAATATTCTTATGAAATACTTTTTTCTTTACATAGTTGAATGTGCTGACAACAAAATCACACAAAATTATCAATGGAAATCAAATTTATCAACCCATGGAGGTCTGGATTTGGAGTCACACTCAAAATTAAAGTGGAAAACCACACTACAGGCTGATCCAACTTTGATGTAATGTCCTTAAAACAAGTCAAAATGAGGCTCGGTAGTGTGTGTGGCCTCCACGTGCCTGTGTGACCTCCCTACAACGCCTGGGCATGCTCCTGATGAGGTGGCGGATGGTCTCCTGAGGGATCTCCTCCCAGACCTGGACTAAAGCATCCGCCAACTCCTGGACAGTCTGGTGGATGGAGCGAGACATGATGTCCCAGATGTGCTCAATTGGATTCAGGTCTGGGGAACGGGCGGGCCAGTCCATAGCATCAATGCCTTCCTCTTGCAGGAACTGCTGACACACTCCAGCCACATGAGGTCTAGCATTGTCTTGCATTAGGAGGAACCCAGGGCCAACCGCACCAGCATATGGTCTCACAAGGGGTCTGAGGATCTCATCTCGGTACCTAATGGCAGTCAGGCTACCTCTGGCGAAGTACATGGAGGGCTGTGCGGCCCCCCAAAGAAATGCCACCCCACACCATGACTGACCCTCTGCCAAATCGGTCATGCTGGAGGATGTTGCAGGCAGCAGAACATTCTCCACAGCGTCTCCAGACTCTGTCACGTCTGTCACATGTGCTTAGTGAGAACCTGCTTTTATCTGTGAAGAGCACAGGGCGCCAGTGGCGAATTTGCCAATCTTGGTGTTCTCTGGCAAATGCCAAACGTCCTGCACGGTGTTGGGCTGTAAGCACAACCCCCACCGGTGGACATCGGGCCCTCATACCACCCTCTGGGAGTCTGTTTCTGATCGTTTGAGCAGACACATGCACATTTGTGAACTGCTGGAGGTCATTTTGCAGGGCTCTGGCAGTGCTCCTCCTGCTCCTCCTTGCACAAAGGAGGTCCTGCTGCTGGGTTGTTGCCATCCTCTGGCCTCCTCCACGTCTCCTGATGTACTGGCCTGTCTCCTGGTAGCACCTCCATGCTCTGGACACTACGCTGACAGACACAGCAAACCTTCTGCCACAGCTCGCATTGATGTGCCATCCTGGATGAGCTGCACTACCTGAGCCACTTGTGTGGGTTGTAGACTCATGCTACCACTAGATTGAAAGCACCGCTAGCATTCAAAAGTGACCAAAACATCAGCCAGGAAGCATAGGAACTGAGAAGTGGTCTGTGGTCACCACCTGCAGAACCACTCCTTTATTGGGGGTGTCTTGCTAATTGCCTATAATTTCCACCTGTTGTCTATTCCATTTGCACAACAGCATGTTAAATTTATTGTCAATCAGTGTTGCTTCCTAAGTGGACAGTTTGAAGTGTGATTGACTTGGAGTTACATTGTGTTGTTTAAGTGTTCCCTTTATTATTTTGAGCAGTGTATAAATAATATACAAAGGACAATTGGGCTAGGGGCGGAGGTAGGGGGTACAATATCACATTACACAAGGACCTTAAGGGACATACATACACTTATAATTCTAACAGCTTTTTTGTTAGTAGAGTATTTAATTGTCTTAAAATACAGTTAAATTAATTTTTTGTAAGGTAAGAAAATGTGTTGTTTTGTTTGCAAATTTACATTTGTGAATATGAAATTTGGCCAAAAGAATAATGAAATTAATTACATAAAAATGTTTCGGCTTATTTATATCGTAGGTAAAGAATCCAAGCAGTACATCTCTCCACAATAGTGTAAGATCTTCATAAATGTGTTCAATAATAAATCTACTGATGTCTTGCCACAGTTTTCTTACATGAATACAATGCCAAAAAAAGATGTGACACTGTTTCTGGGTGGTCATTACAAAAGGAACAATTTGAGTTGATGTTTTCCTTAAACTTCTTCATATAGTGGTTGACAGGATAATATTTATGAATAATTTTAAAGGAAACTTCCTTCATTTTGTTAACAAGTAGGTATGTGTGGCAACATCCAAACTTTTTTCCAACAGATATTATCAATAAATCCATTCCAATAAAGCATGACATAAGGTGTAGATACAACATCCTGCTGAAACAAGGTTCATATCGCTTTGTTGTTGAATGAACCAAAAGAGAAAAAAATCTTTTCTACTGATGAGTCAACAGGGTCAATGGAAGGTAGGCTCTGAGGGTCAGGTCTTGACACGTTCCTGAATAATAAAGCAACACCTGAGGGAATGGCATCTAATACAATTGCAAAATCTTTAGGTGTTACAGGGTGAAGTGATAAGAATTCCTTATAACTAAGTAAAAGACCCTCTGCATTTACCAGTTGGCTCACCAATAGGATATTATTTCGGAACCAATATTCTAAAAACAAAGAAGTATTTTTATACAATAGATCCCAATTATTCCATACTGTGTGGAGTGTGGAGAAAAATTATGCTTATAAATGAAGGATGATGACAAGAAAACCTGCTGATGAAAAGCAGAAAGTTTCACTGGAACTTTGTCAATATTATAATTGCAAACCAACATGAAATTAAGGCCACCAAAAGTAGAGAAGACATGATGAGGAATAAAATGCCATATAGAAGTGAGTCTTCTTAGGAATTGTTTCATCCAAATGATCTTAAAAGTATTATTTAAGGTAGTAAAGTCCAGCAAATGCGTGAAAAAGTGTTCATTACAACATTTTTCCTAATGTAATGGTTACGGTCTCACCACAGAAAGTTGAAAAGCATCTGGTCTATCTCCTTGCTTATTTTACTGTCAAGATATAAAGATAGATAGTCTAGAGATACCTTCACCCTTGGTTATTAGGACTCTTCCTTTTAAAGATACAGTGGGGCAAAAAAGTATTTAGTCAGCCACCAATTGTGCAAGTTCTCCCACTTAAAAAGATGAGAGAGGCCTGTAATTTTCATCATATGACAGACAAAATTAGAAATAAAATCCAGAAAATCACATTGTAGGATTTTTTTATGAATTTATTTGCAAATTATGGTGGAAAATAAGTATTTGGTCAACAACAAAAGTGTATCTCAATACTTTGTTATATACCCTTTGTTGGCAATGACAGAGGTCAAAAGTTTTCACAAGGTTTTCACACACTGTTGCTGGTATTTTGGCCCATTCCTCCATGCAGATCTCCTCTAGAGCAGTGATGTTTTGGGGCTGTTGCTGGGCAACACGGACTTTCAACTCCCTCCAAAGATTTTCTATAGGGTTGAGATCTGGAGACTGGCTAGGCCACTCCAGGACCTTGAAATGCTTCTTACGAAGCCACTCCTTCGTTGCCCGGGCGGTGTGTTTGGGATCATTGTCATACTGAAAGACCCAGCCATGTTTCATCTTCAATGCCCTTGCTGATGGAAGGAGATTTTCACTCAAAATCTCACGATACCTGGCCCCATTCATTCTTTCCTTTACATGGATCAGTCGTCCTGGTCCCTTTGCAGGAAAACAGCCCCAAAGCATGATGTTTCCACCCCCATGCTTCACAGTAGGTATGGTGTTCTTTGGATGCAACTCAGCATTCTTTGTCCTCCAAACACGACGAGAGTTTTTACCAAAAAGTTATATTTTGGTTTCATCTGACCATATGACATTCTCCCAATCTTCTTCTGGATCATCCAAATGCTCTCTATCAAACTTCAGACGGGCCTGGACATGTACTGGCTTAAGCAGGGGGACACGTCTGGCACTGCAGGATTTGAGTCCCTGGCGGCGTAGTGTGTTACTGATGGTAGGCTTTGTTACTTTGGTCCCAGCTCTCTGCAGGTCATTCACTAGGTCCCCCCGTGTGGTTCTGGGATTTTTGCTCACCGTTCTTGTGATCATTTTGACCCCACGGGGTGAGATCTTGCGTGGAGCCCCAGATCGAGGGAGATTATCAGTGGTCTTGTATGTCTTCCAATTCCTAATAGTTGTTCCCACAGTTGATTTCTTCAAACCAAGCTGCTTACCTATTGCAGATTCAGTCTTCCCAGCCTGGTGCAGGTCTACAATTTTGTTTCTGGTGTCCTTTGACAGCTCTTTGGTCGTGGCCATAGTGGAGTTTGGAGTGTGACTGTTTGAGGTTGTGGACAGGTGTCTTTTATACTGATAACAAGTTCAAACAGGTGCCATTAATACAGGTAACGAGTGGAGGACAGAGGAGCCTCTTAAAGAAGAAGTTACAGGTCTGTGTGAGCCAGAAATCGTGCTTGTTTGTAGGTGACCAAATACTTATTTTCCACCATAATTTGCAAATAAATTCATAAAAAATCCTACAATGTCATTTTGTTTGTCATAGTTGAATTGTACCTATGATGAAAATTACAGGCCTCTCTCATCTTTTTAAGTGGGAGAACTTGCACAATTGGTGGCTGACTAAATACTTTTTTGCCCCACTGTAAGTCCCTCTGTAGCCATTGATTTAGCTTCTTCTGGGGTTTTTTAATAAGAGGGTTCAAATTTAGTAAGCCTCTAGACTTCTGATCCTTTGTAATGGTAATGCCTAAATATGTAAGTTCTTCTTTTACTGGAATACCATAATATGAAGGTGTCACAATCTTTGACAGCCATGAGTTCACATGTATTAATGTTAAGATATAGATCAGACGCTTTGGAAAAGGATTGTAATCACATCGATCGATATGGGAATTTGGTTGGCGTCTTTCAGAAAAAGTGTAGCATCGTCAGCTACTAATGCACATGACGGCACAAACACGTATCGTAAAACATTTTCCTTCTACAGAAGTTCCAGCTAGGCAGACTAAAGTTAGCTAATTAATTTGCTAGCTATCATACAGTAGGCATACATTAATAATTATATATTTAATGTACATAGACATGCACTCATAATTGACAGTAGCACTAATAAAGCGCCCACAAGGTACCGGTAGCTGAAAACACAATTATTGCGGGATGAACGAGTGACGAATTTCCGGGCAAGGGTGGTCCATTTAAAACATCATTCATTCATTCATTCCTTTTTTTAAATCTTTTTTTTAACTGGACCACCCTTGGTCGGAAATTCCATTTAAAAATCATTCCTTCACATGAGAATGATGAGTTGCTTGAATCTATAGAGAAACATATACTTTATTGTGCGGCAGGTAGCCTAGTGCATTGGGTCAGTAATCAAAAGGTTCCTAGATCGAATCCCTGAGCTGACAAGATAAACAGCTGTCGTTCTGCCCCTGAACAAGGCAGTTAACCCACTGTTCCTAGGCCGTCAATGTAAATAAGTATATGTTCTTAACTGACTTGCCTAGTTTAATTTAAAAAATTGGTTATCAAAATTTCCGAATTCATTATTATTGATAGGAGGGGACTTTAACATTACTATAGATAATTCAACTGATAGATGGCCCCCAGGTAGGCCAACCAATCAGAATTTGGGTTTAATACTTTTCATGGAAAAGTTTGATCTTGATCTCTGATTGATATATGGAGAGAGAGGTTTCCGGGCCGACAGATCATTCACTTGGAGTAACAAAACAGGTTCAGATCATTCACTTGGAGTAACAAAACAGGTTCCAGACAATCCAGAATAGATTTTTGGCTTATATCCAAATGTATTGATATACATTTATTATACAAATATGTGTACTACTCCCCTCAAAGACCATAGGGCCATTTACATTGATATCGAAATATTTACCCCTGATACTAACCTTGGTAGAGCATCCTACTGGAAGCTAAGTAGCTCATTATTAAATAATGATATAGTTAAATTTGAGGTTAAAGATCTGCTTTCACACTTTTGGGAAAAGGCTTGTGAAGAAACATTTTATTGCAAGAACTGGGAGCTCTTTAAATTTGAGGTGTCCAAATACCTTAGAAAATATGGTAGTAATCTTGCTAAGACCTTTCTCAGAGGTCCCCAGCCGGCCTCTCGGGGGAGGAGAAGATGGAATTGATTGAGTTACAAAATAAACTGGATAATATATATAGATTAAAAGCAGAAGGAGCCTTTATTAGATCTAGGGAAAAAATGGATTGAGGAGGGAGAACAGAATCTCTACTCCTGTGGTTAAACATGGATGGTGTTCTTACAAATGACCAAAAATGTATCGCTTAATACTGTAGCAATTTTTACAGGAATCCACAGATGTGTTTTTTTTTATTTAATTAAAAAATGTTACCCCTTTTTCTCCCCAATTTCGTGGTATCCAATTGTTTAGTAGCTACTATCTTGTCTCATCGCTACAACTCCCGTACGGGCTCGGGAGAGATGAAGGTTGAAAGTCATGCATCCTCCGATACACAACCCAACCACTGCGCCACTGATACCTAAGCCTAAAAAAGAAGTGCTGCTCTGTCACGTTCTGACCTTAGTTATTTTGTTATGTCTTTGTTTTAGTATGGTCAGGGCGTGAGTTGGGTGGGTTTTCTATGTTAGTTTTTCTATGATTTGCGATTTCTGTGTTTAGCCTGGTATGGTTCTCAATCAGAGGCAGCTGTCAATCGTTGTCCCTGATTGAGAACCATATTTAGGGAACCTGTTTTCTATTGTGTTTCATGGGGATTGTTTTCTGTTGTGTGTCTGCACCAGCCAGAACAGTTTTCGGTCGTTTCTTTTTGTTATTTCCGTGTTCATTTTAATAAATATGGACACATACCACGCTGCACCTTGGTCCTCACCTTCTTCCACCAACAACGGCCGTTACATGCTCATCAATAACTGGCATCCAATTTGTCTTCTTAATAATGACTATAAGATATTAGCCTTACTACTTGCAAACATAATTAAAGAAGTCCTGGATGCAATCATTGATGGAACACAGTCTGGCTTTATGAAGAACAGACATATTTCTAAAAATATCAGACTAGTATTAGGTATACTTGACTACTCAGACCTAATAACCGAGGATAGAATCATATTATTTTTTAGAGGTTTATAAATCATTTGACACAGTAGAGCATCAGTTCCTCTACCACTCCCGTGAGAGACTTGGCTTTGGGGATTTTTTTCTGTCAGGCTATTAAGACTCTATACAAATGGCTACAGCTCTATCAAATTGAAATATGACACCTAACCTAGATTTGAGTTAATGAGAGGAATTAGGCAAGGTTGTCCTATCTCTCCGTACCTGTTTTTATTAATCACCCAGATTCTTTAAATAATAGTCCTGTACAAGGTATTTCCATAGCTGGTAAAGAAATTATTATAAGCCAGCTGGCTGACGATGCTACACTTTTGCTACACCAAAAGTTAAATCAGAAATGTTTGGGTGAGACAATTTGAAACACGATATAAAGCAATTTGTAGTATTGGAACAGCAAATTAAAATGTCTAAATTTACTTAAACTATTACACAATGGTTGCTTTAGTAAATTAAACCAATAGACTCCTAAACAGTTTGCTTCTCAAATCAATATTTGTTTTATATGCACAGAACACATGGACTTCGTTCAAACACTTTAAAGACACACCCTCTTCCTCTTATACTCACTCGCCTTATGACCTTGGGGGAATCACTCGCCTTATGACCTTGGGGGAATCCCTTAGTAAGGCACAATTTAACTTATTTGTTTTTACTTTTATGTTGACTCCATATTGACGATGAGGTTTACATTTTTGGCGGAGTTTTCTTAACGGATGTACAATCGTTGAGAATTGAATTATGGGGAGCTTCAGGCCCCGGAGCGAACATAATTGTAGACTCGCAAATCTGACAAAAACGAGGGCTGAGGGGCTTATGTTGCAACATTCCCTTGCTTGGCTAATCATTTGGAATGCCCGCCAAGATGGCGACGGGGATTCCCCCAAGGTCATAAGGCGAGTGAGTATAAGTGGAAGAGGGTGTGTCTTTAAAGTGTTTGAACGAAGTCCATGTGTTCTGTGCATATAAAACAAATATTGATTTGAGAAGCAAACTGTTTAGGAGTCTATTGGTTTAATTTACTAAAGCAACCATTGTGTAATAGTTTAAGTAAATTTAGACATTTTAATTTGCTGTTCCAATACTACAAATTGCTTTATATCGTGTTTCAAATTGTCTCACCCAAACATTTCTGATTTAACTTTTGGAAAGCCTTTTCACCTACCAGCATATAAAATTGGCTTACTTTTTTCCAGAACAGGACAATGTCGTTACAACAGTGTAGTTTTGGTTATAAGTAACATTTGATTTGATATTGGGTCTGTTAGAAATTGGATATGTAGACGGACGAGTCGGTCAAGGATCGATTCAGACAAGGTGGTAAATTGTATGACAAGCTACAGTTTATTCAGAGTGAAGATATCTAGAACAGCATAATTACGGCTCTCCCGCTGGTTCGTACGGAAGCGCAGACGAAGAAGAGACCGTTACAATCAGTACACCACTATTATATAGAAAAGAAAGTAGGTTGATTCTGGAAGATCGGATTTTTGGATTGGTTCAGCTGGGGTGTAGTCTGTAGTCTTCCGCCATTGGCTCAGTAGTCTGTCCGTCATCGTAGAATCCTCTTCGGGCACACAATGTTAAGATACAAAGGAGATTATGTGTGTGTGCGCTGGTTTTGGCAATTAGTGTAATGCGGGAGCTATCCTGTAGGGGACCCCATAGGCTCTACTTTGAGTTGTAGGCCGTTATCAACAATAGTTTGGTCACCTGCATAAGAAATAGCATTTCTCTACAGGTCGGGTTCATTTAATAAATAAATTGCTCTTCCTGGAAAATGACAGTAATAACAAGTGTACTGTAATGTTTTACTTATACCAAAAGGAGGGACTTATTTTGATGACATTAAACAGAACGTTTGAAATTAAGTGTTGCTGGCGTACGGGTCCGTGCAGCAGCATCATTGACAAGCCAACTCCGTTGCTATGTTTTCTGAATGAATTTTACATTCCGCAATCAGCACATTATTAGCGAGAGCTAGCTCGCCAGAAATCGATATTGCACGCGAAATGCAGAGATGACAAATAACGAATTATCCAGTCAGTTATTTTTTTTAAACTCGTCAAATTGACAAAACGTCCTGTTTCGATATGGTAACTAGCTGGTCTGTACGTTAGCAAGCAAAGATAGCTACTTCAGCCTGTTCTGCCACAATGGTGACTGATATTCTCTGAAATATTTGAAATAAAAAATGTATTTTTTTTGTCGTGTCAGTGAATGACAGATTGCAATAGCGTATGTGGTTATCTGATACGTAAAATACCTAACTAACGTTTCCATGCGATGTAAAATCTGGCCGGCGTCAGCAACGCTGCTCTGCAATAGTTTCAGGCGTCAGCAACGCCTGGGCACAGGAAGATCTTTGCATAACGACAGTCTTAATTCATTATTTTGTAACCATAGCTAGCTAACATCGGTATGGCCTAACTAGGCAGCCTGTCATGCCAGTAGAACCCGTTTAACGTTTTACTCATTTTCTAACGTTAATCAGTCACTGCAAGTGATTTCAAATACGGATTGTTCAATTATTGAACTGGAATCAAACTAGTTAATTAATTCAATGTAACGTTATATCCTATGTGCCCGCTTGAAGCTCTGTCTTGGCGGAAGCTCTGTCTAAAAACGCAAGTACGCGTCGCAAGCGATACAGTTTTGGAAAAAATATGGAACGTAACTTTGATATCAGTGAAAAATAATTTTCTAAACACAAAAGGTTAAATAACTATAGACTTTATGGCTAGCGTTCCTACACGGCCATATTTCCATTTTACATCGCTTGTTTACAAAGTCGGCGACTACCTGTGCTAATTAGATATCGGCATCTCTGAACACCTGTGTGTAACGGAAGGATGCCACAAACATGTTGTAACTGAAAAATTGTCAACTTTCAACTGTGTAAAGTAAGTGTATATTTTGCATTTCTGAAAGTGTGACATGAAAGTAGAGGGCTATGCTTCTAGAACCGTACCGCAGTTGAGAATCTATTCACGTTTAATTCCTTGGACTAATGGAGTACTTTACTATATTATTGGGCTCAATCAAGCATTCTGATTAACAGTTGTCACGGCTAACTTAGTTCTGATCGTTTGCCTCGAGAGTCTAAATGTGCCCATAAGTTACCTACCTCATTGGTCAGAAAGCGCCAGTTAGCTAACTCTGACCCAGAGGGGTATACTACAAAGCCGGTTCAATTAGTGAGCTAGCCAGCTAACTTTGATAAACAACCAAACAGAACTATTGCTTTTCAGATTATAAGGAACATAATTTGCGTATGTGTTTTGGGTTGTTGAGTCAATTAGACGATGCCCATTATAAACAACCACAAAAAAATAATAGCATTTTTTTTCAAATTTACATTTAATCTATTTAACCAGGTAGGCCAGTTAAAAACAAGTTCTAATTTACAACAGCGACCTGGCCAAGCTAAAGCAAAGCAGTGTGACAAACACCACCACAGAGTTACACATGGGATAAACAAAACGTACAGTCAATAACACAATAGAAAAATCTATACACAGTGTGTGCAAATGTAGTAAGATTAGGGAGGTGAGGCAATAAATAGGCCATAGTGGTGAAATAATTACAATGTGCAAGTAGAGATACTGGGGAGCAAAAATAAATAACAATATGGGGATGAGGTAGTTGGGCTGTGTACAGGTGCACTGTTCAGTAAGCTGCTCTGACAGCTGATGCTTAAAGTTAGTGATTTTTTGCAATTCGTTGGCAGCAGAGAACTGTAAGGAAAGGGGGCCAAAGCAGGAGTTGCCTTTGGGGATGACCAGTGAAATATACCTGCTGGAGCGTGTGCTACGGGTGGGTGTTGCTATGGTGACCAGTAAGCTGAGATAAGGCGTGGATTTGGCAACGAACAGGAAGCGAGGGCCAGCCAACGAGAGCATACAGGTCGCAGTGGTGGGTGGTATATGGGGCTTTGGTGACAAAACAGATGGCACTGTGATAGACTACATCTAATTTTCTGAGTAGTGTTGGAGGCTATTTTGTAAATTACATCGCCGAAGTCAAGGATCGGTAGGATAGTCAGTTTTACGAGGGTATGTTTGGCGGCATGAGTGAAGGAGGCTTTGTTGCGAAATAGGAAGCTGATTCTATATTTAATTTTGGATTGGAGATGCTTAATGTGAGCATGGAAGGAGAGTTTACAGTCTAGCCAGACACCTAGTTATTTATAGTTGTCCACATATTCTAAGTCAGAACCGTCCAGAGTAGTGATGCTAGTCGGGCGGGCAGGTACCGGCAGCGATCGGTTGAAAAGCATGCATTTAGTTTTACTAGCATTTAAGAGCAGTTGGAGGCCACGGAAGGAGTGTTGTATGGCATTGAAGCTTGTCTGGATGTTTAACACAGTGTCAAAAGGGCCAGAAGTATACAGAATTGTGTCGTCTGCATAGAGGTGGATCAGGGAATCACCAGCAGCAAGCGCGACATCATTGATATATATACAGAGAAAAGAGTCGGCCTGAGAATTGAACCCTGTGGCACCCCCATAGAGACTGCCAGAGGTCCGGACAACAGGCCCTCCGATTTGACACACTGAATTCTATCTGAGAAGTAGTTGGTGAACCAGGCGAGGCAGTCATTTTAGAAGCCAAGGCTGCCGATAAGTCTGCCGATAAGAATGCGGTGATTGAAAGAGTCAAAAGCCTTGGCCAGGTCGATGAAGACTGCTGCAGAGTACTGTTTTTTTTCATCAATGGCGGTTATGATATTGTTTAGGACCTTGAGCGTGGCTGAGGTGCTCACATGGCCAGCTCCTAAACTAGATTGCTTGCATAGGGGAGAATGTACGGTGGTTTTTGTAATGGTCTGTGATCTGTTTGTTAACTTGGCTTTTGAAGACTTTAGAAAGGCAGGGCAGGGTGGATAGAGGTATTTAACAGTTTGGTCCTAGAGTGTGTCCTCCTTTGAAGAAGGGGATGACCGCGGCAGCTTTCCAATCTTTAGAGATATCAGACGATACGAAAGAGAGTTTGAACAGGCTAGTAATAGGGGTTGCAACAATTGCGGTGGATTATTTTAGAAAGAGAGGGTCCAGATTGTCTAGCCCACCTGATTTATAGGGGTCCAGATTGTGCAGCTCTTTCAGAACATCAGCTATTTGGGTGAAGGAGAAGCGGCGGGGGGGGGGGGGGGGGGGGGGGCTTGGGCAAGTTGCTGTGGGGGGTACAGAGTTGTTGGCCGGGGTAGAGGTAGCCAGGTGGAAAGCATGGCCAGCCATAGAAAAATGCTTACAGAAATTCTCGATTATCTCCGATTTATCGGTGGTGACAGTGTTTCCTAGCCTCAGTGCAGTGGGCAGCTGGGAGGAGGTGGTCTTATTCTCCATGGACTTTACATTGTTCCAAAACTTTTGGGAATTTGTGCTACAGGGTGCAAATTTCTGTTTGAAAAAGCTAGCCTTTGTTTTGTATATTGGTTGCATATCGCGGGGGCTATTTGATGCTAATGCAGTAGGCCACATATTTGGACAAGTTAGCTGGCAAACTCATTGATCCTGCACTAGCTGGAGAGGCAGAATTGTTCACTTCTTACTGTGATGAGAGTATTGCCATATACAGTGCATTCAGACCCCTTGAATTTGACTACATTTTATGTTACAGCCTTATTCTAAAATTGATTAAATTGTTTCCCCCCCTCAATACCCCATAATGACAAGGCAAAAACAAGTTTAGAAATGTTAGCAAATGTAAATAATAACTTATAATTTTATACACAAGTATTCCGACTCTTTACTTTGACGTACCTTTGGCAGCAATTACAGATTAGTGTCTTCTTGAGTTTGACACAACAAACTTGGCACACCTGTATTGGGATTTTCTCCCAATTTCTCTGTAGATCCTCTCAAGCTTGGTCAGGTTGGATGGGGAGCATTGCTGCACAGCTATTTTCAGTTCTCTCCAGAGTTGTTTGATTGGGTTCAAGTCCGGGCTCTGGCTGGGCCACTCAAGGACATTCAGAGATTTGTCCCGAAGCCACTGCTACATTGTTTTGGCTGTGTGCTTAGGGTTGTTGTCCTGTTGGACATCTCACCTCTCTTCCCTCTCCTTTTTGAATCCAGGCTGCAACCGAACTCTGAGCCATGTCGTCACGCGTGTTGCTTCGGCAGCAGCTGATACGGGAGCAAGCCCAGGAGCAAGAGAGACAGGAGGCCCAGGAGCAGGCCTCTGTGGCTCAGCTCAGGGCAACTGACTCCACCCCTGCTAACGCTGTCACTCTGCCTCCAATAGCTGCTCGCCCTCTTTCCGCACAGTTGCCCGTGGAGGTTTTGAAGGTGAGGCTCTACTTTTAAAGGCTTCTCCAGAGAAACTACACCAGCATTGTTTGCTACACCATTAAATTGCTGCGTATAACCTCCCTACTAAGTTGTCATTCTCTGTTTGCTGTTTGACTGACATGTTCTACATTTTCAATCTGATAGGTGCAGACCCACCTGGAGAATCCCACCAAGTTTCAAATCCAGCAGTCTCAGAGGCAGCAGGTGAAGCAGCATCTCTCTGCCACCCTCTGCAATAAGGTGGCAATTCAGACCCTGGGTGTGTCTCCCCTGGCCCTGTCTAGCTCTGCCTCTGAGATGGATCCCAGCTCCATGGCTTTACACAACCTGGGATCCAACAAAGAGGAGGTATGTCCCATGTGGTTCAGTTGGTAGAGCTTTTGTGTTCGATTCCCATGGGGGAGCAGTATGAAAAATGTATGCACTCACTACTGTAAGTCACTCTGGATAAGTATGGTTGCTAAATGTCTCAAATGCAAATGTATGTAGTATGACTGAAGACCATTACACTGCAATACACCACTCACATTGGCTTGCAAGAAACATTATATAGCATATTACTTTCTCATGTGTTTTTGTTCTACCTTAAGTTATTTTTAGTGCTACATTGATATTGATTACTGCATTGTTGGGTTTGGAACTTGCAAGAAAGGCAAAGGGTGGCTACTTTGAAGAATCTCAAATATAAAATATATTTCAATTTTTTAAAACCTTTTTTTTATTTACTACATGATTCCATTTGTGTTATTTCATAGTTGTGATATCTTCAATACTATTCTACAATGTAGAAAATAGTTTAAAAAATAAAAACCCTCCGAAACCTCAACTTTTGACTGGTACTGTATTTTCAATTAAAGTTTAGGCTAAATGTCTAGACTGCTGGTCACTTATTTCTTAATTACTTTTTTGTTTGTTCTGTTGGGACATGCTTGAGGTCTCACAACTAGGGTGCATGCCTTTGTTATCTTTCCCTTGTTGGCTTGGTGTCACAGTCTTCTGTTAAATACTACACTGGCAGCTTAATGATATCTGCACCTCTCTTACACACACGCCTTTGCTTTGAAATCATGCTTCATAAGGGCAAGATAATGACTTGATTTGTGTCAGTGTTCCTCCCCTATGTTTCAAATAAATAATTGAATATATGTAAATTCAAGCTGGCCTTTTAATGTTTCATATTTTAAAAAAATATATATATATATATTTTTTTTCAACTTTATTTAACCAGGTAGGCCAGTTGAGAACAAGTTCTCATTTACAACTGAGACCTGGCCAAGATAAAGCAAAGCAGTGCGACAGAAACAACAAAACAGAGTTACACATGGAATAAACAAGCGTACAGTCAATAACACAATAGGAAAAAAATAGTCTATATACAGTGTGTGCAAATGGCATGAGGAGGTAAGGCAATAAATAGGCCATAGTAGCAAAGTAATTACAATTTAGCAGATTAACACCAGAGTGATAGATGAGCAGATGATGGTGTGTAAGTAGTGGTACTGGTGTGCAAAAGAGCAGCAAAGTAAATAAAAACAATATGGGGATGAGGTAGGTAGATTGGGTGGACTATTTACAGATGGACAATGTACAGCACAGCGATCGGTTAGCTGCTCAGAGAGTTGATGAGTTAGTGAGGGAAATGTACGTCTCGGAAGTCTCTTTTATTGGGTGTTCTATGAAGATGATAAGTTATTCTATGTATTGATTGGGTGTGTGTGTATCTTTCCAGATAGATGTATCTTTTCAGTGACGATTTCATGACATTAATTGAATTGGGGCTACAGCTGCCTAGTACAGTATGTGGAAATGTGTATTTATCAGTGTTTTTGTCCATTGCACTTGGGCTAATCCAATCATTCAGTGAAATGCAATTAACAACCAGCCTGTCATTCTTGGAATTATCTTGCTATATCTGTTGTCTTTGTTGATATTCTCAAACTGGAATTCGGTGGTGCTGTAGGAGTAAACATACACATCTGGCACTTAACTAGGACTCGTCAAGCCAGTGTTGTCTGGGTGGGGTAGCAACCAGGAGAGAGGAGAGTAGGACAAAGCATGGAGGACATGGCAGCGTGTGAAGTTGGAATGGTGGACAATGTAAAGAGGGTTCTGAAAATTCTGCAACTATTTTAACAGTCAAGAAGTTATAGGGAAAGGGATTGAAGAGATTGCGCCCGGCATCAGAAAATTAGGATTTTGGTTTTGCTTCAGGAGCATGGGGGGGAAAAAAGCGAGAACATTGAGGTAAATCAATCGTGTTGTAAGGTAGCAAAATGGCATTGTTAAGGAGAATGGACATTAAGCCATTTCTCTCACATCTATCAGGATTTATAGCCTACCTCAACACTTATCAGATTTGTTTGTTTCTAATGCTTTTGGATAACTGTTCATCGAAGGTTATTAGGCCTATATGAAATTGCGATGACTTGCTAGAAATTATGTTCTTTATAAGCCAACCAACCTGTGATATGGTAAGTTAGTATCCTTGAAGGTCAGATATAGTACAGTAATACAATATGGCCTAGCTTATACATGTTCTATTTCTACCAGGATAGTTCTTGCAAGAGATGTTAGTACATAAACATGTTATTTTTTTATATATATATTTTTAAATACAGGGAACAGTGCACAGTAAATGTTTCAGTAAAAGTGTCGGTTTTTGCCAGCCGGCTAATTTTCAACCGCAGTCCCTGGGCAGGTTATTAAAAGCAACTACAATAACAATACAGACAAACAATGAGCAGTGAGCACATGCAGAGCAACATAGGACAAGCAACACATAGCACGCAGACAGCAACATAACACACAAAGCAATAAATAAAATGCATAAAAGCAGCAAAGAGTTTCCACACCTCACAAGCTACAGACAACACAAAGATTTTTTAAAATTTGATTTATTGGGAAAATAGGGTGTTGAACTACCATTATCCTTTTGTTTTGACAGTTATGATACTTAAATTAGTATTCTGGTACACAAAGGATAAGAAAATGTAAGACAATACAAAATATTAATAAATTCATTTTAGTTTCATTAGTTTCCTCAAAAAGCTCATCCAGGTTGTTAGTATTCAACATTGTTTGCTTTGATGTTAATGCAGGGGTTTCCCTGTTTCTTACAGCTCCCCTGGAACCTCCTGGAAATGAACCATAGTCCTGGAATGGCAGCACCTACCCTCACTGTCAGCAACTCCTGCCCTGCGGATCTAACCAATATTAAAAGGGAATACTCTGGTATAGTCTTTTTCCTTTACTAGGCCCCTGGTCCTTATTTTATATAGCTCTGGAGATGAGCATGTTTGTTTGGATTATACACTTATGTAATGTCCTACGTAACTTTCCATTTTATTGAGAGGGGAAGGTTCAATTGTAACTTGTGTAAATGGTAAGATAATTGGTTTTTAGATTGCACGGCAGCACCTCCAAAGTATATGTTATGTTTAAGATGCAGATAACAAAGCGTGGGTGAAAGAGAGACAGAAGAAAGACAACCATAACCTCAGTGAGTCAAAGCTTTTTACTCACTTCTGTATTGTTCTTACCCCACTATGATGCTAGCCAACTCTTGTTCCTCTTGGAGTGGCAGTGAGTTTAATTTCTCAATCTCTTTGTCTGCATGGTTTCTCTTGACAGTTGAGAGGAAGCGGAGGTTTAACATCAATGACCGCATAACAGAGCTGGGGTCCATAATACCCAATTCAAGGGACTCGTGAGTTTGTCATTCTTTAATTCTTATTCAGGACATTTACTTTGGATGAATGAATCAGTTGTGCTATTGACACAAATTAATTCTAGGAAATCTCAATTACAGTTAATATTTTCGCCATGAAAAGCAATATTCAATTTGGAACAGATTTGATATTCCTCTTTAACAACCTTCTCTCATGGCTGTAGGGACATGCGCTGGAATAAGGGCACCATTCTGAAGGCCTCAGTGGACTACATCAGGAAGCTGCAGAAGGAGCAGCAGAGAGCCAAGGAGGTAGAGATGCGTCAGAAGAAGCTGGAACATGCTAACCACTGCTTGATGCTGCGCATCCAGGTCAGTTTTTGGAGAAAAAAGTAAGAAATGCTATCATAAAATGTATTTAGTGATTGCTACTAATGTTCCCTTATTTCTGTTATTGTTATTTTGTGAAGGAGTTGGAAGTGCAGGCTCAGCTTCATGGACTCTCCAGCCCGATGTCCTATGGTCTGAGTTCAGACCCCTCCTTCCTCCAGCAGCAGCACCTTCAGCAGGGAGGTCATATACTTGGGCCCAGAACTGGAGTGGCCTGCTCCCAAACCTTTCTCAGCCTGGGTGATGCAGCCATGGCACAACCCATCCCTACCTCCTTCCTCTCTCCACCCTCCTCTGACTCCCCTGTGGGTGTGACCATAGGCAGCCCCCTCGACCTGGGCAGTCTGCGCTTTGCCGAGCTGGATGACCCCTCCAATGCTGGGCTGTTCCCAGGCGTGGGGTTGGGGGACATCGTCATGGATGAGGGGTGCACACGGTCCCCTGAGAGGGTGGACCCACTGTTTTTTGTGTCACCAGGTGCCTCAAAGACCAGCAGTCGTAGGAGCAGCTTCACCATGGAGGAGGACTTGTAAAGGGTCTTATTAGGGTTGATTGAGAGAGAAGGGATTTAGGGAATGAGAGGGCTAGGGAAGGAGGAGGAGCACAGGAAAATAAGAGCCCCCAGTTAAAACACTGCATATGGCACTGGACTCTGCTTTAAAACAAACAACCAACCGTTTAACTAAACAGGACTTTGATCTGAATCATGCATCAGTACAAAATAAATGACAATCCTTTCCTCTCTTACCAAGTTAATATCGGTCCCTGATCTTAGAAAAAGAAAACAAAAGCTTTTCGGTACATGAATCAATAGTAATGCAATAATTTTCAAATAGAAAATAGTCAAATTAGTTTTTGGATATGGACTATGGACATCGATTTTTGCTCTGTTTCTTGCAAGCCTCAACTCAACCAAGAGTTCCTTGTAGAGAAATTAAAGAGGAAATAGTGGTGGGTTAGTCAAGTACATTATTGGTCCTTATAGAGTGTACTTTGTGCACTTTGCAACTTTTGTGGGAGCAATGAGGTTCTTGTATCTATTTAGTGAAACTGGCATGAACTACATAACGGGTGTGCTATTGAATTGAGATATTTTTTAACTGACTTGAATCAGGATTTGTTAGCATAAAGTCTATGTCTATTTTTACACATCTCAGAAGGTTTGTCTAACAGAAAATGTACCAAAGTAGTATTTGTTAAATATATGGCACATAGTGTTTGTGATATAAAAAAAAACATCTTTGATGACCTGTAAAAACAAAAAAAATCTAGATTTACTGTATCTTACATTTACTTTCAAAACATGTTGTTGTGACTTTTCCTGTTGTCTATGCATTTACTTTTAACGCTTTTGTCTGTTGAATGGTTGTACAGCTGGTCAGTAACTCAACTAACAATGACCAAGAGAAGGAGAGAAGTAAAACAAAAGCTACTGCAGCTAGTTAGCCAAAGCAGGTCACCTTTCACAGAATGGTAATATATTTAAGTCATTATATGGGTGTGTTATATATTGTTATATAGTAAATGGACGTATGGCTTTAACGTATGTTAATCTCTGAAACACTGCATGCTACATGTGTGTTTGTGTTGCAAAAACATGTACTGGGTTGTGTGCAGTAATCTATTTCTGAGATGGTCATTTGTGATGATATGATAATGTTGAATAAGATTTATATAGCTGGTTTCCAAGGCCAAGTCACATGGACTTGGCCTCTAACTCTTTTCTTAAATTTTTTCAATATTTTTTTTACCTAAATTTAACTAGGCAAGTCAGTTAAGAACAAATTCTTATTTTCAATGACTGCCTAGGAACAGTGGGTTAACTGCCTGTTCAGATTTGACCTTGAACCTTTAAGTTACTAGTCCAACGCTCTAACCACTAGGCTACCCTGCCGCTACTTCCACTACTTTTTCCTTAGTCCTCTAATCTGAAAATGTGTATGGTCATGGGACTGTCTAACATTCCCCATGTTTTTCCCAGAGACTGAAATCTGTATATGATTATTATCACTCCTCTAGCCTTCATACTCTTTCTTTAATTTGTATTGACAAGCTTTTCAAAGAAAAGTACATTCATTACCTGTATATGTTTAGGAATCTGTTTCCATGTCTGTTTTATCTATTGCCATTGATGCTTCCCAGATGCTTGTCATTCTTGAAACAATTGTGCCTTTCCTCCATGTCAAGGAAGATCCCTGCAGTGTACTCTCCTAACACAGGCTTTTTTTAATGGAGATGAAAATGTTTGAGACAAACAATGCAATATCTGTCTGATTTATCTGTTTCTAATGCAAGTTGTAGTGTTTGTTCGTGTCAATTAATCCCTTAAAAGATGGGTTGCCAACTGGCGATTTGACACATACAATTTCATTTTTTCATTCATTGTCTGTGACTTGAATGTAGCTGTGGTTTGATATGAGATCCTATAATTTGAATAATTTAGAAAAAATACATATTTTTGTTCTGATTTTCAGTTATGGTTCTGCTTTTACTGGAATGCAAACCTCTAACAGCCTTAAAGGGAATATATTGTTGTTTGACACTTTTTATATTTGAATGTGTATTGAATTACTAGCTTTTTCTATGCTCAGATAAGTAACCTGTCTAAATCTACACTATTATCTGGTGTGTTTTTTTTTTTTTTTTTACTAAATAAAAATCAGGAAAAAACATTTGCCTATGTTGAATGCTTTTCACTGCAGTGATGCAATTAGTTTCATGCTTGGTCTATTTAATCACGGTATTTCACAATGGAAAAAGGGTTTTCAGAGTGCATTGTGTCTCTATGGTTGGGCTTCATTGTTCCAAATATGCTTTTCTTGCATACCCTCTGCTTTCTCAGACTGGCCCTTGGATTTGGAATGTATTCAATGGGTAAAAGCAATATGGTAGTGTTGTGGCTCCTCCAAGCTTTGCAGGAGCTTTGTACTGAATTTTCGCAGATTGCATGACAGTGCTAGGAGGCTTAAAGCTTTATTTTCCCCCAACTACTGTAATAAAATTAAGGTGGGGAGTGTACAGTGTAATCACCTAAAAATATACATATTCAATACATGAGTGCAATTGTCCAGAGAGAGTGTTTCTGATTCATTTGAATGACTTAATGGCTTTTATTCCATTATAAATAATTTTTTCTTGAATATCAGGGATAGCAACACAAATTTTCTATAAATGTAAACTTCTGAATATCAAACCATACTGTAAATGTGCCCTATCCTGACAATATTTTACATTAGTAGAATTCATACAGTCGATTGTCCATAATATTACCATCCTTCTATTAACATTTTATTTTTGTCCTTTCTTGCTGCCAAGAACTCCAAATAATTTACCACACCCCCATCTCACTCACCACTTTGCTCTGAAGTAAATGTACATTTGTATATGAGCAGATTTATGGTTTAGTTAATCACTACCCTCAATTAACTATACTTAGAGTGCAGTGGTACCCTCTCTTTCAACAGTCTCACTCCCTATCAGCAATAAAGTATCACCGAGTTGTCTGTATGTGGTTAGCTCTCTTTCACCTTGTGGTCCACCTTGAGTCATTGGTTAGAAAAACATGTTGCCAGTGCAGATTTAGAAATGCAAAAACCAAGTAGACTTTGTCAGTTCCCCCAAGATCTAAATTAAATGACATTACAGCAGATTCATTTCTGTCCTTTGAGTTTGGCCCTACACCATCTCTACAATCTCTGACTCTTGACAGTGTTCATAATCGTTTGACACTAACCAGGTTAGTGGAAGAGCATTTGTAAGATCTCCATGCCTAGATCCACACACTCTGGCTTGCATGCAGATATCACAGACACAGCACTCAAAACCTGGATCTACACACGGGCAGCAGTGGGCATCCAGACACCCACAGCAGGCACAGTGATGGGTCATGTCCAGCAAAGGTTCCAGGGAATCAGGTTGACAGCAGCACACTGGATCGCAGGGAGGAACACAGGGATGAGGCACAGGCATGGCATCCTTTCCCCGTGGCCAGTAAACAGTCCCAAGGCTGACAGAAAAGACATGCCAAGAGGATGGAGGCACACAGGTCTAAGGATGTGAAAAGACAGGAAGCAGGGAAACATGGATTGGAAGGCATTTGTAAAGAGGAAAGTACAAAACTATAAATGCAAAACTACATTTAAATCTGGAAGTAATTTGTTTCTTCACGTTCAGAAAAGACTCTCACCATCTCCATCCACTTGGTTAATCTGGACAGCAGAGGTTTTGTAGCTGCTCTTCCTTACTGAAGTGGGTGGCGGTCTCATTTGGTATGATGGGCAATGCTTTGAGGTGGTCAACTGTGGGGAAATGGGCTGTGGTTGTTCTTTTGCCACAGACCATTGTTGTGCTTCATTTGCAGTAAGGTACTATGGATGTTCTGGTGGTGAAATTCAGAATTCTCATCAATTGGAGGTTCTGAATATGATATGAAATTAGATTGATAAATAAGTGGTTACACTTTCAGCTAATGCAATGTCATCTTGTACAACATTCTTGTGTACAGATTGCTTCAATCTTCATTCAACGTGATACCTAATCTTGTTGTCAGTAATGTAGAATGAATATGTAGCAGGCAGGAACTTCCATTGGCAGAAACATCAGTCAAAGATGGTTGACTGTCCTCATGGTGAATCCGGTCCGACAAAGTGCTGTCCTCTGTCAAAGATTCTGTAATTTGGAAGAAAATACAATGTTACAACGTGCAATATTAGTTTCCTGGGTGAGGGGAAGAAAACATAACACATAGCTATGAGAATACATAGCATCCCCCAGATAATGTTGAACATTCACTTTGAAAGACTAGCTGTCTGAAGCACATGAAGTACCTGTGTGGTCCACTGTCGATCCATTGGAAGCATTTTGTGCACTTAGATCGTGTATTACATAGCAGGACTGTGATCTCTCCGGATTCACTTCTCCAGACTCCCGGTTCCCATCCATGGCATCAGTTAAGAAACATTCGGTGTCTCCAAAGCAGCACAATCAATTTGAAATCTAAAAGGCAACAAAGAGACAAAGGATAGTTCAGCCATTCACTAAATGGGTTCAGTCAGCAGGACCTGGGGGAAATGTACAGATATGCAAGAAATAGCATGGTTATTCATCTATTATTAATCTCTATTTTGGAAAAGACATCTGGATACTGGCCGGGGTGAGGAAATGCTGACATCCTAATGAAAGGAGCACACCATTTTCAGCAAGGGTTGTGAGAGGTTTGTAATTATAGGAATTGACCTATACATCTGCACAACCCCCTTCACTGGCCAATAGTCTCTTTGAGGAACCAGTCTTGACCAGCAGGCCCAGGATATATGGGCCTGATCAGCCTGCAAACTTAACCCGTGCATATCATGTATTCTAAACATATTTTTAAAATGAATATACAAAATACTTGTTTTTGCTTTGACTACAAGGAACGAGTGTAGAATCCACATCACATTCAGAAGTAATTCAATGTTCATGTTTCTCAAGACACATAATGTCAAATTATAATAAATTAAATATTGAAAAGGGTATGGGTTTGATCAAATGCATAGCAAATATGTTTTACTTATTGTGAATCTATTTCTAAATTGATTGAGAGTAATTAATTTGTACAGGACAGCAGTATCACACACAGTATCATGCACAGTATCATACATACAATTAATTGTACTTATAGATAAATAAATACTTTGCAATGTAGCCACCATAATTACATATTCTGTAATAAACTAAATGTACTTACATTAGAAGCTTGAGCTTGGAGAGAAGCTCTCTGGCATTGTAGTTGAAAGTGGATATAGCCTACTGTACTGACAACCTAAACAACATTGTGGACTACCTATCCCCTCCCCCCCATGCTCCCCACCCTTGTGTCTGTGTTTGTGTGCATGCGTGCGTGTGTGTGTGTGTGTGGGAGAGAGAGAGAGAGAGAGAGAGAGAGAGAGAGAGAGAAGAAAAAAAAGAGATAGGGGGTGTTCTTGACTGATGAGATCAAATTAGAGATGAGTTGAGGTGAGATTAGAGACTAATATGTCTGGATACTCAATTCAGAAACAATAACTATGTGGGATGTATTGCTGCTATCTTAAATCTAACCAAGTCAACAAGGTGAAACGTTTCATATTTGGAATGCACCCCATTTAGTGACGCCTTGATGATAGACGCCAACCAAGATATCCTGCAGTCACGGCAACTGGGGAATGCTGGGAACGAAGAGAGGGTAAGCAGAGCGCATACGGGTGGACAATCAGGCAGAAAGTGGTAGAATATGTACTGGGGGACAGAGAGAAAGGGCTGGCAATTGCATTGAGGAACCTTCCTCCGTGGCTATTTTCAAAACCAAGTGTAGATGTGGACATGATTGAGGGCAGGAGAGAATGGGGTGAGGACGTGAGACAGTGTGTGGAGAGAGATATAGATACTTGGTTTTATTCGTTTTTAAATATATATACAGATGGTTCAAAGGATCCAATCAATGGAAGGGTGGGGACAGGGGTAAATATCACAGATTTCAATGTTAGAGTATATAAGCGGTTAACTGATTATGTGTCAGTGTATGCAGCAGAGTTGATGGCCATGATTATAAGTTTGAGATGGGTGGAGGAGGTGAAACCACTCAGAGTGGTGATCTGCTCTAATTCAGCTGCAGTGTTGAGTAGTGTGAAGTCAGGCAGGTTGATAGGGGAGATTTGTTTGTGGAGATGATGGTGCTGTTAATGGGATTGGAGAGGATGGGAGTGGTGGTCAGCTTTTGTTGGGTTCCCGCCCATGTGGGTGTGGAGGGTAATGAGAAGGCTGATGTGGGGGCTAAAAATGCTATGAGGAGAGAAGGGGTATATTTTCAAGTCCCGCTGGGCCGCAGAGAAGTTAAGTTCCTGATCCGGGCAAAAGGGCTTGATTTTTGGCAAAGGAAGTGGGATGCTAGTTGTAAGGGGAGGCAATTTTATCATGTGCATAGGTCAGTGAAGGAAAAGGTGGGGAGTATGGGATGTAGGAGAGAGGAAGTTGTGTGGAGTATACTACAGTTTGAGTTTATAAATGTTTGAATGTCATTGTGGATGAAAGGGAGACATGAAACAGGTCTGTGTGATGAGTGTTTAGTGGAGGAAATGGTGGAGCATGTTGATATCTTGTGAATTGTATGACGTAGATAGGGAGAGATTGTGTGGAAGGGTTGGAGAGGCTAGATGGTGTTGGGGTTTGTGGGGGAGGGAAGTGGTGTCTATAGGGCTCTATTTCACGTGGCGGTGTATGCAACTTGAAATTTGGATGCGATCCTCCAAACCCAATCCCAAAGAAGAAGAAAGCCCACTCCATCCATTCTATTGTTTTTTAATGAAGTCTTTCCCTTCTCACGTGTAATTGGGTTATATGAGATTCCCTGTGAGAGCCTTTGTGCCCAAACCCATGCATTGTTATTAATGTAAATTATTTGGTCATGAATCAAGTGTATGTAGACAGGATGAGAATTATGTGCCAGCTGAGTCTAAATGCAGCAAATGTAGTGGTGAACATGCACCCAAATTTCTGAAGTTTCCTGTTAGGGTGAAGAAGATGGAGGTGGCAAGAATAAGGGCTGTCCAGAATTTCTCCTATCATTGAGAAGAGTGGAAGAAAGGAGTGAAGTTGAAGAAGTAATGGCAGTAGGAGTAGAGACACCAGATCATATTCTTTGTTAACAGAGGGATCCTGACATGTTGCATGTTAAGAAGGTGGAATTTGTGATGTTTATTACTTTGGTTAACAGCACAAACGGAGGAAATCTGAGAAAATAGGCATCCTTGTGAGTTTTTTGGGACTTTTTCTGCAGAGGCATTACAAGGAATCCTGTCCACGACTCGTTTCTCACCAGCACGTGATTTGAATGTGACTGAAGGAGTGGGATGGTTGTTTGATTTACTTTTATATTTTGTCGTGTCCCCGTTACAGTAGGTGGCGGCAATACACAAATAGGTGTAGTCTGCCATAAGAAGAAGAAAGGTTGGTCAGAGTGTTGTTCAACTGTTGAGGGAAACTGAAATCCTGATTGTGAAGAAGGTGGATTTTATGGTGTTTATTGCGCATGTGGTTAATTGGACTGCACAAATGAACAGAAGGTCCAATAAACTGGACATAATAGGATCTGTGGCTGAAAGGTTTTTGGGTTTCCAGGATTTTACTGCCAAAACATTGCAAAGAATACTGTCTGAAGATGATCTTCCTTCTCAGGCCTGTAGGGAGGGGCATTGGTAGTTGAATCTGAATAAAGGAGTACATTGAGTTGTATTTTTGTTTGTTTATTTAGTTTAGTTTTATTTAGTTAATTATTTGTCTCATAAATAGCCAAAACAGTAGATGGCGGCATGCAACTATACACAGCATTTGTTTGTGGACCAGCATAATATCAGAGAAGAAGACCCATTACAGGAGTTGGCTGTAATACACCAATAGGTGTAGTCTGCCATAAAACTTTAAAGAGGCAGGAGTGTTTTGCTGCCACTGCTCTTCCTCAACAAAAAATGTCCTCTGTGTCATCACAACTTTTGGAGATATTTCAACAAAACGATTTTATGGTAAGTTGATCTAAATTTTGACAAAGTTGTAGATATATTCCAATGAAGTTAACGTATATCTATAATATTTTTTTTTACATATACAGGTAGGAAAGCCTTAAGATAAATAATCCACTTGTTCATTTGTTGTTAAAATGTTGATAATTTTTTGTTAACGTTAATATGTTGGATGAGTGTGTTGGGGGCAACTCTTCCCTCCTTACTTGGGGGTAACTGGCCCCTGCGGGCTAGTTACCCCTTTATGATTATGGATGTGTTTCTACCTGTCATTTAGGCAATGACTAGCCCAGTTAGAGCTAGTTTATAATAACTTGCTAGCTTAGTAACCTCATTGGCAGTAAATGCTAGCCAGCTAGCTAGTTAGAATAAGCTGCTAGGAGTGCTAGCTAGCAACCTTATTACCAGATCGTCTTATTGTAAAATACATTAAAAAGATAACTTAATTGCAGTTGTAAATGTTTCCACTAGTGACTGATAGATTTACAGATACAATTACTTTATAGCCTTTTAGCCATTTTACACAGCATTTTATGCCATATAGTTAGATAGCTAACTATGTTTTTAAGAGAGAGCTTGACAATTGGCATCTCTCCTCCCCCTGTTTTCAGTCACAGGATTAGGTGTGAGCGGTGCAGGAGGTGGGCTCATGAGTTGTGCTACAATTTGATTGGGGATAGCTTTATTTGGGCGCAGTGGTCTAAGGCACTGCATCTCAGTGCTCGAGGCGTCACAACAGACACTGGTTTGATACCGGGCTGTATCACAACCGGCCGTGATCAGGAGTCCCATTGTCCGGGTTAGGGGAGGGTTTGGCCCGGGGTAGGCCATCATTGTAAAATAATAATTTGTTATTAGCTAACTTGCTTAGTTAAATAAAGAAATATAAAAATATACAATTTGTGACCTACAGTGCATTTGGAAATTATTCAGACCCCTTATTCTTTGTTATGTTACAGCCTTATTCTAAAATTGATTAAATAAATAGTTTCCTCATCAATCTACACACAATACCCCATAATGACAAAACGCAAACAGGTTTTTATACATTTTCTGGAAATGTATTCAAAATAAAAACAGAAATACCTTATTTACATAAGTATTTAGACTCTTTGTTATGAGCCTCAAAATTGAGCTCAGGTGCATCCTGTTTCCATTGATCATTATTGAGATGTTTCTACAACTTGATTGGACTTCACCTGTGGTACTGTTACGGCTTTCTAGTTGTGATGAAGGAGAGTCGGACCAAACTGCAGCGTGTCGATTGCGATCCATGTTTATTTAAACAAACGTAAACACGACTAAACTCGAACACTACAAAACAATAAACGAAAACCGAAAACAGCCTATACTTGTGCAAACTAACAGAGAGTACACATAGGACAATCACCCACGAAATACAAAGTGAAACTCAGGCTACCTAAAATACGGTTCCCAATCCGAGACAACGAGAATCACCTGACTCAGATTGAGAACCGCCTCAGGCAGCCAAGCCTATACAAGACACACCCCTAATCAACCACAAATCCCAATGCCTACAAAAAACCCAATACAATAACCCCATGTCACACCCTGGCCTGAACAAATAATAAAGATAAACACAAAATACTTTGACCAGGGCGTGACAGAACCCCCCCCCCCCCTAAGGTGCGGACTCCCGAACGCACCTCAAAACAATAGGGAGGGTCCGGGTGGGCGTCTGTCCATGGTGGCGGCTCCGGCGCGGGACGAGGACCCCACTCAGTCAACGTCTTAATCCCCTCTCCCTTCGTCCCTGGATAGTCCACCCTCTCCGCCGACCATGGCCTAGTAGTCCTCACCCAGAAACCCACTGGACTGAGGAGCAGATCGGGACTGAAGGACAGCTCGGGACTGAAGGACAGCTCGGGAGTGAGAGAAAGCTCAGGAGTGAGAGAAAGCTCAGGAGTGAGAGAAAGCTCAGGAGTGAGAGAAAGCTCAGGAGTGAGAGAAAGCTCAGGAGTGAGAGGAAGCTCAGGAGTGAGAGGAAGCTCAGGAGTGAGAGGAAGCTCAGGAGTGAGAGGAAGCTCAGGCAGGTAGGTAGATCTACCAGATCCTGGCTGGTTGGCAGATCCTGGCCGACTGGCGGATCTGGAAGAGTCTGGCAGATCTGGAAGAGTGGTTGACTGGCAGATCTGGAAGAGTCTGGTTGACTGGCAGATCTGGAAGAGTCTGGTTGACTGGCAGATCTGGAAGAGTCTGGTTGACTGGCAGATCTGGAAGAGTCTGGTTGACTGGCAGATCTGGAAGAGTCTGGTTGACTGGCAGATCTGGAAGAGTCTGGTTGACTGGCAGATCTGGACAGACTGGCGGCGCTGGGCAGACTGGCGGCACTGGCTGCTCCATATAGGCTGACAGCTCTGGCGGCTTCTTACAGACTGACAGCTCTGGCGGCTCCTTGCAGACTGACAGCTCCTTGCAGACTGACAGCTCCGTGCAGACTGGCAGCTCCGTGCAGACTGACAGCTCCTTACAGACTGACAGCTCCTTACAGACTGACAGCTCCTTGCAGACTGACAGCTCCTTGCAGACTGACAGCTCCTTGCAGACTGACAGCTCGGGCTGCTCCATGCAGACTGACATCTCTGGCTGCTCCATGCAGACTGACATCTCTGGCTGCTCCATGCAGGCTGGCAGCTTTGGCTTCTCCGTGCAGGCTGGCAGCTCCAGCAGCTCCATGCAGACTGAAATCTCTGGCTGCTCCATGCAGGCTGGCAGCTCTGGCTGCTCCATGCAGGCTGGCAGCTCTGGCTTCTCCATGCAGGCTGGCAGCTCCAGCTGCTCCATGCAGGCTGGCAGCTCTGTCTGCGCTGAACAGGCGGGAGACTCCGGCAGCGCAGGAGAGGAGAGAGGCTCTGGCTGCGCTGAACAGGCGTGAGAATCCAGCAGCGCTGTAGAGGAGAAAGGCTCTGGCAGCGCTGAACAGGCGGGAGACTCCGGCAGCGCAGGAGAGGAGAAAAGAGCTGGCTGCGCTGAACAGGCGGGAGACTCCAGCAGCGCAGGAGAGGAGAAAAGCGCTGGCTGCGCTGAACAGGCGAGGCGCACTGAAGGCCTGGTGCGTAGTGCTGGAACTGGTGGTACTGGATCGAGGACACGCACAGGAAGCCTGGTGCGGGGAGCTGCTACCGGAGGACTGGAGTGTGGAGGTGGCACAGGATGGGCTAGACCGTGAAGGCGTACTGGAGATCTTGAGAGCAGTGTTGGCACAGGACGTGCAAGGCTAGGGATGTGCACAGGAGGCCTGGTGCGTGAGGCTGGCACCAACTTCACCAGCCGACTAACACGCACCCCAGGACGAGTATGGAGCGCTAACCCAGGTGCCATCAAATCCCCAACACGTTCCGTCGGGCGAATCCCATGCAAAAAGCACCAACACAGCAACTCCCTCATTTCTCTCTCCTCCAATTTCCCCATTAACTCCTTCACAGTCTCTGTTTCGCTCACCTCCAACACCGGCTCTGGTTCTGGTCTCCTCCTTGGCTCCTCACAATAAACAGGGAGAGTTGGCTCAGGTCTATCTCCTGACTCAGCCACTCTCCCTCTGAGCCCCCCCCCCCAATACATTTCTTGGGGTGACTCTCGGGTTTCGCTCTGCGCCGCCGTGTCTGTTTCTCCAACTCCATTCACCTATAGCCCTCTTCGCACTGCTCTAGCGAATCCCAGGCGGGCTCAGGCACTCTCTCTGGGTCGGCCGCCCACCTGTCTATTTCATCCCACGTCGTATACTCCATGCTTCTGCTGTCCATAACCTCCTCATAACACCGCTGTTGCTGCCTTTGTTGCCTCTCCTCTTTCGGCTGCTCCTGCCTGTTGACACGCCGCTTGGTCCGTTGGTGGTGGGTGATTCTGTTACGGCTTTCTAGTTGTGATGAAGGAGAGTCGGACCAAACTGCAGCGTGTCGATTGCGATCCATGTTTATTTAAACAAACGTAAACACGAACACTACAAAACAATAAACGAAAACCGAAAACAGCCTATACTTGTGAAAACTAACAGAGAGGACAGATAGGACAATCACCCACGAAATACAAAGTGAAACTCAGGCTACCTAAATACGGTTCCCAATCCGAGACAACGAGAATCACTTGACTCAGATTGAGAACCGCCTCAGGCAGCCAAGCCTATACAAGACACACCCCTAATCAACCACAAATCCCAATGCCTACAAAAACCCCAATAGGACAATACAATAACCCCATGTCACACCCTGGCCTGAACAAATAATAAAGATAAACACAAAATACTTTGACCAGGGCGTGACAGGTACATTCAATTGATTGGACCTGATTTGGAAAGGCACACACCTGTCTATATAAGTTCCCACAGTTCACAGTGCATGTCAGAGCAAAAACCAAGTCATGAAGTCGAAGGAATTGTCGAGGCACACATCTGGGGAAGGGTACCAAACATTTGTACAGCATTGAAAGTCCCAAAGAACACAGTGGCCTCCATCATTATTACATGGAAGAAGTTAGTAACTCTTCCTAGAGCTGGCCGCCCAGCTAAACTGAGTAATCGGGGGAGAAGGACCTTGGTCAGGGAGGTGACCAAGAACCCGATGGTCACTCTGACAGAGCTCTGGAGTTCCTCTGTGAAAATCTATGCACACACTGTACATAGATTTTTCTATTGTGTTATTGACTGTACGTTTGTTTGTAACTCTGTTGTTTTTGTCGCACTGCTTTGCTTTATCTTGGCCAGGTCGCAGTTGTAAATGAGAACTTGTTCTCAACTGGCCTACATGGCTAAATAAAGGTTAAATAAAAATTAAATAGAAAAAGATGGTTGTCCTTTGAAAGGTTCTCCCATCTCTGCAGGACTCCACCAATCAGGCATTTATGGTAGAGAGGCCAGATGTAAGCCACAGCTCGCATGGAGATTGCCAAAAGGCACCTAAATAATCTCAGACCATGAGAAACAAGATTCTCTGGCCTGAAGAAACCAAGATTGAACTCTTTGGCCTGAATCCCAAGCGTCACGTCTGGAGAACCTGTCACGGTCCCTATGGTGAAGCATGGTGGTGGCATGTCAGGATTGAGGGAAAGATGAACGGAGCAAAGTACAGACAGATCCTCAAAGAAAACCTGCTCCAGAACGCTCAGGACCTCAGATTGACACGAAGGTTCACCTTCCAACAGGACAATGACCCTAAGCACACAGCCAAGATTATACAGGAGTGGCTTTGGGACAAGTCTCTGAATGTCCTTGAGTGGCCCAGCCAGAACCCGGACTTGAACCCGATCGAACATCTCTGGAGAGACCTGAGAAAAGCTGTGCAGCGAGGCTTCCCATCCAACCTGACAGAGCTTTAAAGGATCTGCAGAAAATAATGTGAGAAACTCCCATAATACAGGTGTGCCAAGCTTGTAGCATCATACCCAAGGAGACTCGAGGCTGTAATCGCTGCCAAAGGTACTTCAACAAAGTACTGAGTAATGTGAATACTTATGTAAATGTGATATTTAAGTTTATTTTATTTTATAGATTTGCTAAAATATCAACATTTTTTTTTTTTGCTTTGTCATTATGGGGTATTGTGTGTAGATTGAGGAAAAAGTATATTTGATCCATTTTAGAATAAGCCTGTAACATAACAAAATGTGGAAAATGTCAAGAGGTCTGAATACTTTCCGAATGCACTGTATGCACAAATTACAATAGTGCAATAGCAGAGCATAAGAGTTTCCACATCAATGTTACACTGTTATAGTTATGAAATGTTATATTACAATGTTATTTATTGTTATTAGTGATATTCCACTCAAATTGTATATTCCAATTAATCTTTTGTTTATGAATTAAAAACAACTGTTGATAACCTTTTGCTCCTGAATGTCATTTTAAAGATTGCTGGGATTTAAAATCTTGCATTATTCACATACTTAGTGCAATTGTAAATAATGGACTGTATGTAAAAGGAACAACAAAGAAAGAACAAAGAAAATTCATATTAAGTTAAAAAGAGTGACTTTACATCAACTTTCCTCTAGAATTAGCCAATAACCAAAAAAACTCTGTATTCTTACAACTCTATCATAGGTTTGTACAACTGTAACCCCTGGCCTTTATTTTATGTACTTTAACTCTTGAAAGTAAATTCTTAGGATTGTTTTTCTTTTTTTACTTTTAATGTTATTTTATGTTTATTTACGTGTAGTAATATCCTATGTTTTCACATGAGAAGTGATTGCTTTTGGTAAAAATGCTTTATGGATTCCTGGGGCTGGTGCTAGAAAAATTCAGAAGTGTGCACGGCGGTTGGGAAAGGAGGTGATTGCTGGTGACTATTGGAGCTGAGGAGCTGGAAATGGCTGCAAGTAGTGCGGACGAAATGGTGGATATTGAGAAAAAGTTGGTGAAGCAACAGCTGTGCTGGACTGCGAACAATATGGGTGTCAATTCTGATTATATGGAGTGGGGAGATGATGGTCAAGGACCGGAATGGTAGGTAGTGGAAAGACATAGGAAGAAGAGAGATCATGATACAGAAAGCAATGGGACGTCTAGTAAAGAAATCATAAAGAGGGCCATGGTAGGAAGCAATAGTAATGATGTGTTGGAGTGGAAAGTGGTGATAGTGTTTGATGAAACCACAGGGCTTACTTACACCCTATCTGAATAACTAATGCCCTAGAGGTAGGTGAAGTAAAAATTAGCTTGGTTCATTGGAAATGGTTAATTGTTCATATTTTGTGGTAGCCAGGCTCAGCAAGAGAAGATTCTGAAAATGGAAAACGCTTAATGGGAAGAAGATTAAAAGCCATGTCCCTGGTGCTTATGCTAGGTTGAGGGGAGTCATCACTGGGGTCCCAATATCTATGCCTATAGATGATATTAAAGAAAATGTGAAGGGAGGAAGAGTGATGGAGGCCAAAAGGTTGATCAGCAGGAAAGAAGGTCAAAGTTAAAGCCTCAATGCTGCTGAGGTTTGAGAAGGTTATGCCTGGGGAATTACAGATAGGAATCCTTAGTCTCAATGTTTGAGAATTTGTCCCATATGCACTGCAGTGTTTAAAATGCCCAAGAAAGGGACGTGTAGCTGTTCAATTTAAAGGAAGGAAAAGTCGTGCCAAGTGTGCAGGAGCACATGATTACTGTGAATGAGGGAGCAATGTGAAGTTTAAGTGTTGTAATTGTGGGAGGGAACATCCACCAAACTGCATTTGGTGGATGCCAGGTGCAGAGAGAGGCAAGAGAGGCTCAGATATATAAAATTAGTCATGATGTATCATATACAGAGGCTGTAAAACAGATTGGTGGAACTACAGTGTGGAATGATGGTGCTGCTTCAGTAGTAAGTGGACCTAATGTCAGGGCTGGTGTTTCTGCTGGCCCTGGCATGGTTTCGAGGCCTCTTCGGGAATATTGCGCTCATGAATGTGCGGTGTCAAAGGACGCTTTGATAATTAATAAAGTTGACTTCATAGCTTTTATTGGTAAGGTTACCAATACGACTCGGGGGATTTATTTATTTGGTTATTTTCATGGTCGTACAGAATTGGGCAGATCATTAGTAATCGTACATTCCAGCACAGTAGGTGGCGGCATGCAATTAAACGATTGCTTGCGGATCGCCATGATAGCATAGAATAAAACTTTAAAGAAGAAGAATGTTTGGTCCAACATCCGAGTTCAGACGATTATTTGATTTCCGGCGTCGTCAACCCAGATTGCGACCCTGAGCAGTTATTTAGCTAGGTACTATCGTTGAAGTTTGATCAAGGATTGCAAATACATCACAAATGGTACCGTTAGTTAGCTAAATTAATGCAAATACATGCGTTTTTGGTTTATGTGAATTTCATGGTTAGTTGCCTAACATAGCAATTGTCTAGATTAGTGTCTTCGCCTTGCTAAACCGGCTAATGCTAACCAACACTTTTAGCAAGCTAACGGTAGCTAGCCAGTCGCAATGGAAATGCAACAGCTTGCCGACTCTTTTTCAGACTTTTAGCTTGTTACCGTTTGTTAGTTAAGCATTCGCTATCTGTTTTATGTCTCAGGTTATAGCTAGCGAAGTTGCCATCTGGAATAGCGAGATATAGTTAGCGAAGGTGCCATCTGGAATGCGGAATCATTTTTTTTTTACCAACAATAGATTGTATCGTTTGGGCAGACTAGTATGTCCGACTCGACGTAGAATAGACAGTAGTGTAATAACTTTAGATATTAATGTTTGCCATCCGATTAGTTGTTTTCGACATAATGATGATTAGCCGATCAGATCGAACCTCCAGCGGCATAACGTTACCCAAGTACTGTAACTAGCTTGTACTCTGGAGATCGAGCCGACAGTTCATTGAAATCATGGTACATTTATTATCAACCAACCTTTATTTGGCTAAAATTGCAATGGCGTGTCCAGTTCCATGGGTAACTCCAAAAGCTAGAGAATATTAAATCCACTATTTTGTATCGGGTTAGAAATTACTTGTTGCGTCTGTGTTTGGGTTGTATGCGAAATATCCGACAGCTAAAATGCTGAGGGAACTCCGTGCAAAAAGTGGATTTAATATTTTAATATATATTCTCTGGTTATCTGAGTTCCATCTGCAAATGGAAACATATGTCTAAGACAGTGCCTAACAAATCGAGAATGAAAAAAGTATCGACAAGTAAAGGATGGTTGAAAATAAAACTGCCATGCTTTCAATGGATCCTCGGATCGACCTCCAATACAAGCAATATTCGTTATGGCGCTGGAGGTTGTCTGATTGGCTAGATGATTATCTTCCAGGACAGTGAAGTGTCAGACTTTGAGCCTGCACCAGGGCTTGAGAGCAGTATGGAGGGCGAGAATGCACCAGTGTACTGCATTTGTCGAAAACCTGACATCAATTGCTTCATGATGTGAGTTTAATCAGATGATCATAACAGCAACACCTTCAACACAAGTAATCATAACATGACCGTGAAATGTTACATAACCTTAATTTCATGGGGCTCATATCTGTGTTTTTCTTGTAGTGGTTGTGACAACTGTAATGAGTGGTTTCATGGTAATTGCATCAATCTCACAGAGAAGATGGCCAAAGCTATCAGGCAGTGGTACTGCCTGCGATGCCGAGGTGAGGTTTTTGTTTCCCATTCACTATCATCCACATGGTATCAGTCACATGTGCTTACTAACCTTACATGATGTCTGTTGCTTTTGATTAGACAAAAACCCATCATTGGAGATAAAATACCGTCCAAAGAAGAGCCGTGAAAAGGAGGCAGAGGGCCAGAGAGAGCCAGAGAGAAAATTTGAAAGACAAAACAGCACTCCAGATTATAAATCTGAAAGGCGCCGTGGATCAAAGGTTCATTATTTTACATCTAAATGTTATGTCCACATTTTCCTTCAATGTACATCTAAAATTGTGTGTCTTTGGAACTATTCTGTTGGCAAACATATCTTTGTCTCTTGTTTGTCTCAGGTTAAGCGCTCTGCTCGTATGTGTGGAGAGTGCGAGCCCTGCTTGAGGACTGAGGACTGCGCCACATGTGACTTCTGCAAGGACATGAAGAAATTTGGGGGTCCCAACAAAATAAGACAGAAGTGTCGATTTAGGCAGTGTGACGTCCGAGCCAGGGTGAGTTCCTAATGAGACTAAGCCATCACTTTTTTTTGCTTACATCTTTTGAACTGGTGTAGTCAAAAAACAGGTGTGGTCTTGCAAACTGTGACACAATGCTGCTTATTCTCTGCAGAAAATGTTGCGTGTGAAGGATGAAGAGTTTAATTTGCGTGAAAGGCGGGATAATTCCTACCACCGGAGAAGACGATACTCAGACGACTACGATAGTGAGGCAGAACTCTATGAAAAGTACAAGGCAGCGGGATATGACGACAACATGGTATTGCAGTAGATGAGAAATATGGATGAAGATTCTATCAAGAACTATTTGAAACACATTCAAAATACAAAGATCCTTATTATTGTCCTACTGTTGATCTTACACTCCCATATCCACTTGTTCTTCAGCTTGAATAGCACTTTTTCAAGTATTTTGAATGTTTATCTTATTGTTTCTGTTCAACCCAGCCATGGCTCAGTGATGAGGATGACGGGCCTCCATTCAGCCCTGTCCTGCGAAAGAAAGCTGTGAAGGTCAAGCATGTGAAGAGACGGGAAAATAAATTTGACAAGAAAGTAAGCAAACTTTACTTTTACATCTTGCAGGGACACAATGATTACTGTTAATTTTTATCCATGCAGTTGCAGTCCACATCTACCAAATATTTGAAGCTTTTAACTTTTTTTTTATTGCATCATGGGAATATTACTGTTGTGACAAAATACATCAAAGAACAGTGATTTTACATGTGTGCATTGTGATTTGTTTTTGTTGATGCACATCAGAAAGAGTCACGGCGGCACAAACAGAAACAGAAGCACAAGGACAAAGTCAGGCACAGTGATAGGGGCGATGCCAGGGATGGAGGAGGGCAGCGACAGTGCCTCGGGCCCAGCTGTGTGGAAGCTGCACGAGCCAACTCAAAATACTGCTCAGAAGAATGTGGCATGAAGCTGGCTACCAAGTAAGCAAACACACACACACATGCAACTTTAAGAAAATCAATCAAATGTAAAATAAATTCTGTCTCTAGCCGGCTCTATGAGATACTCCCTCAACGTATCCAGCAGTGGCAGCAGAGCCCCTGCATCGCTGAGGAGCAGGGCAAGAAGCAACTGGAGCGGATCCGAAGGGATCAGCAGAATGCACGCATGCGTCTCACTGACATGGAGAAACGCTTCCACGAGCTGGAGGGAATCATTGCTAAGGCCAAGCAGCAGGTAGTCCAGCAGGATGAGGAGGTGAGTCACTTCAGTATTTTTTTATTGGCCACTGCGGTATTTATCCAGTGGGGTCAGAGTTCCTCGGCTAGAGAAATGTTTTGCCTTTCAAGCCAGCCTGTGCTCAAATCTTTCAGCGGCCTCCTGGGTGAAACATTGCTTTTGACGTGTCTTTCTTTTGGTTCTCGTTTCAGACAAATGAAGGGGACAATGAAGAAACAGACCTGATGATTTTCTGTGTGTCCTGCAGTCACCCTATCAACCCAAAGGTGGCACTGCGACATATGGAGAGATGCTATGCTAAGGTGAGCCTGTCAATGTTGAGCCAACATTCTTTTTATCCAGCCTATCAGTTAACCCCAAAAATGCTTTCGCGTATCCTTCAACACCTTCCCTCTAACTCAGTTAGTGTAGCGCCACAGGGTTTCAGACTGCAGCCATTTTCTTGCACGCTGTAAACTGGAGATTTCCTATTTAGCTTCTCTGATCTTGGTTGTGAGTTTGGGGTATACATCCAGAGTGCAGTAGCTGATAAGTGTCTGCAACATCCAATATGGGAGAGGATGAAATGTACAGAATTAAACTTAATATAGAGTACTAGCAATACGAATATAAGTTGCAGATATTTACTCCTTCCTAAAGGACACAGTATAAACTGATAATTATTGTTTTCTCTCTTTTGCATTGACAGTATGAGAGCCAGACATCTTTTGGTTCAATGTACCCAACAAAGATCGAAGGGTAAGAGTCTAGCACTTTGAATGGGTTTGCTGGAAGTGATCAATTGTTGCTTGCTTCTCTGTTTCCATATTGTTTCACCACGGTAGTCTGTATACTTTTTGTTCTCAGAGCAACAAGACTCTTCTGCGATGTGTACAACCCCCAGAGCAAAACCTACTGCAAGAGGCTTCAGGTTTTGTGCCCAGAACATTCCAGGGACCCAAAGGTCAGTGATGATTGGCGAGTCAAATGCCCAAAAACTTTGCCATAAAGCACACTAATTGTCCTGCTGTTTGACTAATGATGTATAATCTTGGCTTCGCTTGCCCTTCTCTTGTGTTGTGGTTAGGTCCCAGGGGATGAGGTGTGCGGCTGTCCTCTGGTTCGTAATGTGTTTGAGGCAACAGGCGAATACTGCAGGGTTTCTAAACGCAAATGTAATAAGCACTACAACTGGGAGAAGCTCAGGAGAGCTGAGGTGGACCTGGAGCGTGTCAGAGTGGTTAGTAGTGGAATGCACCACATCCATCTATTGTTTTGGGCCACTTCACCAGGGTTGAGGTGAACTCCATTGGCATTCCTGTAGATTCGAATCAGAAAGAAACCAGAATTCCAGTTCATCATGATTTTAGCTAACATGAAAATCAATTGACTAAGACCCTGGTTATAACAAACATTATTGACCTTCATAAATGGTAGTTCATATGATCTATGAAAGGGAATTTTAAAGGACCGAGTACACAGTTGATTTCAAAGACTTTTGCTATTTTAATCATTACTCCTTGCTTTTCTCCCAAAATGTCTTTGTAAACAGTGGTACAAGCTGGATGAGCTCTTTGAGCAGGAGCGCAACGTCAGGACTGCTATGACCAACAGGGCAGGTCTACTTGCTCTCATGCTGCACCAAACCATTCAGCACGACCCCCTGACAACGGATCTCCGTTGCAACAAGGACAGATAGCCGGCTGCATCTTCATGTTATTTCTGAGTGGCATTTTCGTACATCTTTGTTAGAGATTTATAGTATCTTTTTGTAGCGACTTTGGATTTTAAGACCTTTGCTGATGTTGAAAAACTGAATATTTGAATGGTAAATTAATATTTTCCTTGTGTCCAGCACTATTGAGGTCTTGTCACTTCTGGTATCTTGCTAATTATAGTCCAAAAATAAAGACTGTGATCAAGCTCTCCTGCAAATGGAAAATCCTTGGTCAAGCCATCTGTGCTGTAGAATCTGCGTGTGCATGCACTCACATTATGGTATAGCTGACCCCATTTAGTTGACTGGACAATTGTTTGTTTGGTAGATTGAATTAGTTGAGCAGTAGCAAAAAATAATATTTCATGGGGCACGAATCAGACCGGTGTCTTGTACACGTCTGAGTGGACTGCTCCATTGTGGAGGACATGGGGAGGGCACAGTCCATGAAATGTGCTACTGAAATTCTATTCGGTTATATTACATAAGAACAATGGTGCAACGCTAATAGCAATTATAATATTAAACACATGCGCTTTTTCTAGTGTTGGATAGTGGCGCTGTTCACGATTCAGAAAAATGTCTGTGTGCTCTTGAATTGGCACCTTTTCCTAGACCATGTTGCTATGTGCATAATAGCAGAGTCAACCAGCATACTGGTGTTGAGAAAAATACAGTGGAGGCAGCAGCAGAATGAGATGAGAACAGCCCTTGGCTTATTGTCTCAGAAAATTGAGGGGAACGGGAACCCCAACTTAATTAGGTCTGCTCAGTCTATCTGTTGAATATGCCTGGCTTCATATATCTACAAAAATAAAACAGATCCTGCTTCTGTTGCCTGTTTGAGTGTTTAATAGCTTACTGCTTCAGTGAGCACCAAGCCTCACAATTACATGTCAAGTAAACAATTTTACAAATTCAGCTGTTTTTAATCTTTGCTTTGCTGTAATAAAGGCTTTACACTTTTCAGCCTCTGGTATTATTTGTGTTAACACTTCCAAATTGTCAAATAATATAACTCTGTTCTGTAAGGTTTTTTTTAAATAAAATTTTACTGCTTGCATGAGTTGCTTGATGTGGAATAGAGTTCCATGTAGTCAGGGGTCTATGCAGTACTTTAAGCCTCTCATAGTCTGTTCTGGACTTGGACTGTGAAGAGACCTCTGGTGGCATGTCTTGTGGGGTATGCATGGGTGTCTGAGCTGTGTGCCAGTAGTTCAAACAGACAGCACAGTGTATTTCACAAATACAAGTAGTGATGAAGTCAATCTCTCCTCCACTTTGAGCCAGCAGAGATTGACATGCATATTATTGTTAGCTCTCTGTGTACATCCAAAGGCCAGCCTTGCTGCCCTGTTCTGAGCCAATTGCAATTTTCCTAAGTCCCTCATTGTGGCACCTGACTACATGACTGAACAGTAGTCCAGGTGTGGCAAAACTAGGACCCATAAAACCTGCTTTGTTGATAGTGGTGTTTAGGCAGAGCATCGCTTTATTATGGACAGACCTCTCCCCACCGTAGCTACTGTTGTAACAATATGTTTTGACTGACAGTTTAGAATCTAGGGTTACTCCAAGCAGTTTAGTCACCTCAACTTGCTCAATTTCCACATTCATTACAAGATTTAGTTGAGGTTTCAGGTTAACTGAATGATTTGTACCAAATACAATGATTTGAGTTTTTGAAATATTTAGGACTAACTAATTCCTTGCCACCCACTCTGAAACTAACTGCAGCTCTTTAAGAGTTGTAGTCATTTCAGTCGCTGTAGTAGCTGAGGTGTATAATGTTGAATCATCCACATACATTGATTGACACACTGGCTTTACTCAAACCCTCTTGTGTTCTGTTAGACAGGTAACTCTTTTTCCACAATAGCAGAGGGTTTAAAGCCATAACACATATGTTTTTCCAGCAGCAGACTATGATCAATAATGTCAAAAGCTGCACTGAAGTCTAACAGAAGAGCCCCCACATTCTATGATCATAAGTAATGTCATTATCATTAGTAGGCTTAGTATAGCAGCATTATATAACTACCATTAAGCTGTAGGCCTAACATGTTGGCCACACCTCGTGTTGCAAAATAAATGTACACTCACATTATTTAATCATTGCACCCATACTGCTCGTGCGCGTCAACGAGCGTATGCATAGCCAGGTGTTAAAATAGAACTTTGTTCGATTGATGACACTTGACGAGGTGCAAGTCCTGCCTCTCCCATCTATCTCCTCATTGGTTTTTAGGAGCATATACCCACATGGGTGATTGAAAGATGAACTGAGGTCCACACTCCAGTTCAGTTGGTAGTGGTAATGCACCTTCAACTTGGTTGCCAACTGCCATATAAAGTCTGAAGAAGAGGAGGCCTTGAAGGAGGAGATATTACTAGAAACGAACTCGGTTTACCTTTTTAACTGTGGATTAATTGTTGGAGTTGAGGACCTTGTGCATTTCAGGTAAAATAACTCAATGTTTATATCCCAGGACAAATTATCTAGCAACAGCAAGCTAGCTAAGTTGCCATAAATGTTTGCTTTTCAACCTGTCCCCAAGTTAATATAGTTGGTTCAGAGTTTGTTTTGATATTTCAACCTGCATGTCCTGACCGCGTCTGGTGTGGGAGGACAAAATCAACATGCGCGCAATGGTACGTACACACGTGAGCGGTCTGGTTAGCATGTCGGAGTGCATCCTGTTTAGTCTTAATACCGTAACTTACTTAGGCCTATATTTCAATACTTATATGGGCTACTGTATCAATCATTCATTCTTTCATATCATCACACAGCATATGAGTAATTCATGATTTGAAATGCAAACAAGCATTTTAGTTTTAAAATAAAATAAAGCAAGTGTTGAATAATTATCTTAAACAATAAATAAACCATTCCATTTCGGATATTGCATTCACAGATGAATGCTACTATTTTTTAGTCTTTGCTGTAATAAAGGCTTAACAAAAAACAACAACATTACAACAGACTCTCCTATACGCTTATTTATTGAGTGTTGTTTACATTGTTCCAAACAGTCAGAAAAAATATATTGTAATCTATACAGCACCTGTTTGGCACACATAATATGCACGCAGAGCTTGCTCCTTACCTTCTTGATCTCCAGTATTTTCCATTAGTAAAATGTATTCCTCCTGAGCAACCAGTAAACATTCCCTCATTTCGAGTTTATTTGTCATGTCCTCTACATCCATTTTTGCTGTCACGTGTTACGGTGTCCAGAGTTTGTTATAACCAATTTATTGAAGTGATTATAATATGTTAAAGGTCAGGCCCTATTGTGCACTATTTGGAAGGGATAAGTTTTACTGGGGGAGGTCGGGTAATGTAATTATATGCTGCAGCAGGGAAGAGAGAGCGAGAACAGGTGCTAGTCACATAGTCGTTGTATTTTTATTTTTTTTAACTAGTGCAGCAAGTTTGATCCCGGCACAATCAAATCAATTGAAAGTCGGACTCCATCTCGTCATTTGTGTGTCTTAATTATTTTATCAAACAGCGTGCTTAAAGCATCAGACAAGCTCAGTGAATATAGTTGAATTAAATAAACCACATAGTATGTGTCAATATATGGAAAAAATACTGCGTATGTTTTAAAATTTCGACCAATCAATTGATCAAACAGATGACTCTTGGTCGACTAAGATTTTTTTAGTCGGGGACATCAGTACATTATGGTATCACGCAGAATATGCTTGACAGGGAGAGATGCTCAGATCTCTAAACCTCTTCTAAACAGATTGTCACCAGTGAATTGTGTGAATACGCAGTAAATTCACTCAAAAAGTTAAGCAAATTGTATTGACTTTTTTTGTTTCGGTTTGGTAGCAACACGCATCATACACAGAAGCACATGTCTCCCATACAATAGTTAGGTTAGACCCTAATCAGTGATTGATATTCCACATAACTATGATTGCATTTGGATCTCATGAAAGGTCAGAAATAGTCTCGCAGCAAAGACACATCTAAGCACTTTATAAATGCACAGATCTGATTAAAATAAAGCCATGATTGGAGTTTTTTAAATTATCATAACCCATTGTCAATTATGATAATTTAAAAGATTTGAATGGTCGTGATTTTAATTGAATAGCTACTTCAAATAGATTGCCAATACAAGTAATTACTGGGTTAGTTCCATTTCATATTTCTTGAGATATATACAGTGCCTTAGGAAAGTATTCAGACCCCTTGACTTTTTCCACCTTTTGTTAGGTTAAGGCCTTATTCTAAAATTGATTCCATTGTTTTTTTCCCTCATCAATCTACACACAATATCCCATAATGACAAAGGAAAAACATGATTTTAAAGACTGAAATATCACATTTACATAACTATTCAGACCCTTCACTCAGTAATTTGTTGAAGCAACTTTGGCAGCAATTACAACCTGAAGTCTTCTTGGGTATTTGGGGAGTTTCTACCACTCTTCTCTGCAGATCCTCTCAAGCTCTGTCAGGTTAGATGGGGAGCTATTTTCAGGTCTCCCCAGAGATGTTAAATCGGGTTCAAGTCTGGACTCTGGCTAGGCCACTCAAGGACATTCAGAGACGTGTCCCGAAGCCACTCCTGCGTTGTCTTGGCTGTGTGCTTAGGGTCGTTGTCCTGTTGGAAGGTGAACCTTCGGCCCAGTCTGAGCTCCTGAACGCTCTGGAGTTTTCATGAAGGATCTGTCTGTACTTTGCCCCGTTCATCTCTGCCTCGATCCTGACTAGTCTCCCAGTCCCGGCCGCTGAACAACATCCCCACAGCATGATGCTGCCCCCAACATGCTTCACCGTAGGGATGGTGCCAGGTTTCCTTCAGGCGTGACACTTGGTATTCAGGCCAAAGAGTTCAATCTTGGTTTCATCACACCAGAGAATCTTGTTTCTCATGGTCTGAGAGTCCCTTTAGGTGCCTTTTCACAAACTCCAAGCAGGCTGTCATGTGCCTTTTACTGAGGAGTGGCTTCCGTCTGGCCACTCTACCATAAAGGCCTGATTGGTGGAGTGCTGTAGAGATAGTTGTCCTTCTAGAGCTCTATTAGAGTGACCATCAAGTTCTTGGTCACCTCCCTGACCAAGGCCCTTCTCTCCCGATTGTTCAGTTTAGCCGGGCGGCAAAGTCTAGTAATAGTCTTGGTGGTTCCAAAACTTTTTCCATTTAAGAATGATGGAGACCACTGTGTTCATAGGGACCTTCAATGCTGCAAAACTGTTTTGGTACCCTTCCCCAGATATGTGCCTCGAAACAATCCTGTCTCGGAGCTCTACGGACAATTCCTTCGACCTCATGGCTTGGTTTTTGCTCTGACATACACAGTGAACTGTGGGACCTTATATAGACAGGTGTGTGCCTTTCCAAATCATGTCCAATCAATTGGATTTACCACAGGTAGACTCCAATCAAGTTGTAGAAACATCTCAAGGATGACCAATGGAAACAGGATGCACCTGAGCTCAATTTCAAGTCTCATAGCAAAGGTCTGAATGCTTATGTAAATAAGGTATCTGCTTTTATTTTTAATACACTTGTAAAAACGGTTTAAAAACTGTTTTGGTTTTGAATTATGGTGTATTGTGTGTAGATTGTTGAATAATTATTTTTTATTTAATCCACTTTAGAATAAGGCTGTAACTTAAGAAAATGTGGAAAAAGTCAAGGGGGTCTGAATACTTTCCGAAGGCACCTTATCACATATGGGACACTATGAAAATTAAACATACTGTTTCAAATATGTAACATTTTGAAAATACACATATATCTCATACGAAGTAAATAAGAAATAAGGCCTGAGGGGGTGTGGTATATGGCCAATATACCATGGCTCAGGACTGTTCTTAGGCATGACGTGAAGTGAAGTGCCTGGATACAGCCCTTAGCCATGCTATTGGCCAAATACAACAAACCCCCAAGGTGCTTTATTGCTATTATAAACTGGTTGCCAACATAAATAGAAGAATAAACAAGTATTTTGCATCCTTATTGTCTGATATACCACAGCTTTTAGCCAATCAGCATCCAGGTTCCAAACTGCCTAGTGTATAATGGTATTCATCCAATGTTGGAGACTCAATTAAAGAATAATTTCAAATATGTAGTCAGCAAACTCAATGGATTAATAGAGAACAACTACTCATCTATCTATGTTATGGACTGGAAGCATGTTGAGACAAAATCTGAGAATAAATCCATGCTAAAATAGTGTGCAAAACTCTCATCAAGGCAAAGGGTGGCTATTTTGAAGAATCTCAAATAAAAAATATATGTTGATTTGTTTAACACTTTTTTGCTTACTACATGACTCCATATGTGTTATTTCATAGTTTTGACTTCTTCACTATAATTCTACAATGAGAAAATAGTAAACATAAAGAAAACCCTGGGAATGAGTAGGTGTGTACAAACTGTTGACTGGTACTGTAGGTGGAGTTTGAGATGTATGTGTTCTAGTGAAAGGAGAGGAAGGTCATGTTTTTCAGGATGTTCTTCCTCAGAGGGTGCAGCATCAGAATCAGCAGGCTAAATCCCTCACACACTAACCCCTTCAGAGAGGACAGAAGGTACGGCAGTCTGCCTTCCCCCACCCACCCCACACCTCCTTACCTCACACATACACATGCACACACACAAATCTCATAAGATTCTCAGTGCAGACTAAGCCTTTCTATGTGGAAATGATGACAATGTGTGTCCATGTGTGCTCATCCATTCCTGTGTGTGTGTGTTACCTGTTGGGAGTGGTCTAGCTGCTGCAGCTGCTCCATGTCTAGGGATTTCCTTCTCTAATGAACATGTGTAGGATGTGGGGGATTGTAAGGGACTGTAATTCTGCATCCAGCGTCTATGGAGAATGATGAATCTACACACAGACTCAAATACAAGTACATTTTGATTATCGCAAATTACACACGCCCCCTGTCCCTCTCTAGAACAACAAAGGTGAAATATGTCATTATACTCTAATACAGGGGTACTCAAATCTTACCCTATGAGGTCTGGAGCCTGCTGGTTCTATTCTACTTCATAATTAATTGCACTGGTGTCCCAGGTCTAAAATCAGCCCCTGATTAGAGGGGATCAATGGAAAAAGGCAGTGGAATTGGCTTGGAGGTCCAAAGTGTAGTTTGAAGGCTCTAGTATATACAGAGCCATACCATGCTAGGCAGGGAATGGCAGAAGTGTTGTGCCTGCCTGCCTATATGTGTAGTGTCACTGTCAACACTGTCAGCTTCAATATCACTCAGTTGTGCAGGTGTAGTGGTGGCCATAAGCAGGCATGCTTAGCATGCCCACCTATTTCTCTAGAGATATACTCACTAATTACCATTGAGAATAATTGAATGACTGAACAAATGAACGATCAATCTTAATTCCTTTCATCTCTGGCTTTATTGGGTGGAGGGAATGACCACTTATAGCCAGCTACCTTCACCATATAGACAAAAAATACACCATATAGACAATGGTTGATCATTAATTTATACTCACCTGATGGCAGAGAGTGGTTGATGGTCAAAACTTGGCATGTCAAGCCGTTTTCCTTGTACAGTATAACTTGACAGACACACACATACACACCTGTTTGGTATGATAGCTAACGTTACTAAAGTAGGTAGCGTTAGCATTTAACGTTAGCTCGATGCTTGGTGGCTTTTAATATCAGCTCCCTATCTTGTCTGTCACTATCAGTAAAGCCACCAAGTATTGAAGGCAGCTAGCTAGTTAGCTAACTAACTACCCTTACTTGTTGGTGGTCCTATTTAGAACTAATCTGGAGAAAGCTAGCTAGCTGAAGCGATGATCAGATAACGTCAGATAGTCACACATATTTTACATAGAAAACAGCTAGCACTGCTACTAGCAGAATACGTATCATAAAATATTTGTATAACTAAAACATAATTGTTCTATTTATGGTATCATGTTGTAGCCCCTCGTCTCTACGACCACATTATATGTTCACTAATTAAATATTGTGGACAGGACAACATTATTTAAAAAAATTACGTTATGTAGCAAGTCTGGTATTTCAATTCAGGCTTGGCAATGCCAGACCAATTCAGTGGTAGTTACGACAAGTTAGTTTAGTAGCTAGCTAACGACTGAAAGCAGCCAACCCTTGGGACGTATCCCCAATTCTGACGTCCATCCTAACCATTTTAAACGTCAACTACGTCCCAAGGATACCGAATAACACAGACCGTCATGCGTGCATAATGTGTTTCCGGGTATGTTGCAGGTGATTACCGGGTTTTAAACAGTCGAGAGTAAGTTTTCGATATTTTATACTGTTTTGAACATATTTTCTGCCGTTTTGTTTTGGAACTGCGTCATTTCATCACAATGATGTCTTTGATACCAAGCGGTGCAAATGGTGGGAGGATGTTAGTTCTGTTCACTGTAGTCTCGTAACCAACGTCACCATAACCAAATAGCTAGCTAACGTGACAACTGCTAATGGCTATCTGTTCTTCCGCTAGCATTGATTCTAATAGCTAACTAACCCAAATAGCTATTTTTGCTATATTTGTCTGCGGTATCTTGGTAGTTGTTTAGGATTTGATATGTGACCTGTATTTGCATTCGTTTTGTCTTCTCTGGCTTTGCATAACGTTATGGTGGTCGTGAAGGGTTGTTAGCTTGTTTGCTAACTAACGTACGTTACGTTAGTAACTGCGATGCAACCAAGACTTTTGACACTTCATTGTGCAGCTCAACGTCAAAGCTCTCTTGGTTTCATCGAAAATAACTAACTAGACACTATGTTAGCAACCTAGCTAGCTAGCAACCAGAATTAGTGAAGTATTTTTTTTTTTAATTTAACCTTTATTTAACTACGGTAGCATAACTAACTAGGATGTATAATAATGCTACTATCACTTATTATATCGTTCCCTACCAAATAATATCTGAACGCCGTCACTTAAAATAATCCCAACAGACAGAGAGGAGCATTAACGTTACCTAACTACTATAGAAGTTAATTGATTGACGTTGGCTGATTGTAGCTAACGTTAGCTAGTAAGTTACCACATGTGAATGACCATATTATAGCCAGCCAGCTGACTGTCAAGCCAGCTAGCTACCTAGATGATTTAACTTGACAAAATATAACGTTAGCTATAATATGATTAACTCACTGTCTCTGACAATTAGCAGACTGCCAGTCAAGCGTCGTCATCGTTCATGTCAGTGGCTCGACTCGGTTGAAACGTCTTGTCCAGCTCAGCATGGTGTATTGGTGATGGCATTACTATCTGGGTGCATTGATTCAGGATATACCCACGTGAAACACTGTTAAAAGTCTGTGTAAAGCTAATGATGATGATGTAATCTATTTAAACTTAATCTCATTACCAGGTCCTATACATCAATGGGAAGACATAACGGTTTTGGAAAGCCCTGCTGAAGTTAAGTTTTTGCTTGAATTACTCTCGAACCCCACTGGATGTGAGCACTCATCTGTATTGTTATGCAAAGTATTAGAAGTGTGAACCTAAGAGTGTACTTTAGAAGTCATTGTTCAAGAAAACATTTTGGAGAACCTTAAGTCCCTATGGCTTCATGAGCCCCAGAAATTAGTTAAGTACTGCTGAATAACCGAATTTCAGGGAGTGGGCCAAGGACTCAAGACATGGAGGTCGACGGAGAGGTACTCAAACCTACAAATGATGCACTTCTAGAAAGGGAGGAGAGGATTGAGGTCGGGGACAATGGGATGGAGAGGACCTCTGAGGTCCTCTCACCACTGGAGGCCCTGGCTCCCTCGGACAGTCTTGACATTCAGGATCATGCCACCTCAGGTCCTGTGATGACAGACCATGGCCATACAGAGAAGATCCCAGGGGGAGTTGCTTTAGAGCCCCCTATAGACTGGTTTGAACCCCTGGAGGATGACAATTATGAAGATGACACACAGGGCTTGGACATGGGCCTTGCTATGGGGGAGCGACACATGAATAGCAGAGGGGATGCTGAAGAGGAGAGTGTTGCAGGGAGCGAAAGGAGCGGAAGCGTGGCAGGCAGTGAGAGGAACACCAAGAACAACAACAACCTGTATGTTGAGTGATATGTTACACTTGATTTGACGCATTGACTGCTGTTCTAGTAATGTTATTATAGGGTAATAGTGACACACTCAGAACATTTTACAAAACACATTTACTTGAAGAACAGTGCAGATGCCAAGTTTGGTAACAGACAGCACAAACCGTCATTCTGTTACCAAACTTAATCTGTACTGTTCTTCAAGTAAAGGTGACTTTAAAATGTTCCGTGGAAATTGTTAAAAGTAGTCCTTGTGCATGTGTAGTTGTAGGGTTTGTTTAGCTTTGCAATCATTGTTTTTTTTTCACATATACTACCGTTCAAAAGTTTGGTCACTTAGAAATGTCCTTGTTTTTGAAAGAAAATAAAAAATGTTGTCCCTTTAAAATAACATCAAATTGATCATAAATACAGTGTAGACATTGTTAATGTTGTAAATGACTTGTAGCTGGAAACGGCAGAGAATTTTTTTTTTTATATATATATATATATATATATATATATATATATATATATATATATAAAAATGGAATATCTACATAAGCGTACAGAGACCCATTATCAGCAACTTTCACTCCTGTGTTCCAATGGCACGTTGTTAGCTAATCTATGTTTATAATTTTAAAAGGCTAATTGATCATTAGAAAACCTTCTTTAATCAGAACAGCAGTTTTCAGCTGTGCTAACATTATTGCAAAATGGTTTTCTTTTGATCAATTAGCCTTTTAAAATGATCAACTTGGATTAGCTAACACATCATGCCATTGGAACACAGGAGTGATGGTTGCAGATAATGGGCCTCTGTACGCCTATGTAGATATTCTATTTAAAAAATCAGCCGTTTCCAGCTACAATAGTCATTTACCACATTAACAATGTCTACACTGTATTTCTGATCAATTTGATGTTATTTTAAAGTAACAAAAAAAATTTGCTTTTAATTTCAAAAACAAGGATATTTCGAAATGACCCCAAACTTATGAACAGTTGTGTACATTTTAAAGTGAAAAATCCGAATCTCAGTCACTCTGTTACCGTTGCCCTATAACATGTCAGGATTTCACAGGCCCAGACTAAATCAATACAGAAGTTGGATAATTTACTCTCCAACATAGAAGTAGCCTAAATTTTAAAGGATTTTTCTGTGTGTGTGAAATAGACCCCAAATGTTATTACTTGTAGCAAATATGTAGCCAGTCAAACTATACAAAAAGTAGCCAGTTGATGTGCTTTCCAGTTATATTTTATTCTCCTATGATGACAATACTATGACATTTAGTTTTTATTTTATACCAGGTTTTCTGTTTATAGGCGGAAGAAAAGAGTGAAAACTGAAGAGGGCTGGGAGGACTGGCCGGCACTTGGAGAGGGGTGGAAGCGCAAGGCGGTTGTTCGTCGCTCGGGTTCTAGTGTTGGCCAGAGTGACGTTTATTACATGAGGTAAAAACATTCTGGCAAAATGCTATACATTTTTAGAACAATGACCGGTTTATATTTTTAACCACTGATATTGTCTTATGACGTAAGGTTCATTGATATTTACTAAGGCTCACTTACTGTACCTATTGTGTGAATATACCACACAAAAATGTGGTAGAAACAATTAACCTAATAATACAGGCTCACTGCACATGTATTTTGTTATGTCAGTATTATATGCTTTTAGGTTACTTTAAACTATTGATGCCACTAATGGGTCACACTATCTTTCTTCCCTTCTCTGTTCCCCGAAGCCCGAGTAATGAGCGTGTGAGAAGTAGGGTTGAGCTTTCCAAAGTCCTGGCAGATACTCTGGACATGACAATGTTTGATTACAAAGCAGGGGTGTTCAGGGGTGCTGGACAACCCAAGACACTGCGCCTGAGAAAGGTTATAAAAGAAAAAGGCTCCCAGCATTTACACTTGAAATGATAACTTATCTTTACCTTCAATTTCAATTTATTTTCTAACAACTTCCATCTCGTCTCTTCCAACCCATGGTCTGTTAGAACATACAGAAGGATCATTCTACCTCAGTGGACTGTGGCTTTTCCTCAGAGTCCAGCTCCATGGGCACGCCAAGCAGAGACCTCCAACATATCACTCCCCCAAGACCAAACACCTCTCTCACACAGATAAGTTCAGCCTCTGTTGCTCATGATGTGGAAGGTATGAAGCACAGTGCAACTAAACTGCCCTGGAGCCCTGTGTCAGCGCTTTCAGTCTCCATCAATGGGAAGGCTGGTTCAGAGCCCTCCTTTTGGTGAGTCAAATGCTCCTATATTATCTCCTAATTCTATTGCTGAGAATTGAACATTTTCAATCTATCTACATGTGATCTAAAATGTAATGTACGTAATCCCTGAAAGTAATTATTTATCATGAGAGGACGATAAACAGTAACTAGTTATGCTGCATACTCACCTTTCTGGTAATTAAAAAATTGCTGAGGTGTAATCACTTTTGAAGGTTGAAGTACAAATAAGATTAAAATATGAAATATTTTATGACTTTCCTATTCAACAAAACTATGATTAAGGCTTGAAATGATTTTTATGCTTTCTAAATATGGTATAATCAAATTATAAAACCACTAACTATAATATTTCACCTTCCTTATAACTGTAAATACATATTTGTATGTTTAGTGTTAGAGAAAATGTCCATATTTTCTGAAGGGCTCTCTTGATCAAAACTTCAGCCCCCACCGCTTTGAATGTCACAAAGAGCTCTAGCTTGGCTTCCCGAACTCGTTAGGAACTCACCTTTCACCTCATATTATTAATGTCCATCTATGACAGTGGTCACAAACCTATCCTTAGTCAAGATCACTTTCGCATTCGAAAAGCGAGCTGAGATCTACCACTCAGGCCTACCAATGTTGTTATATTCCTCAATATTTAAATAGACACAATGATATTAATAATTAAAACGCAGGGCTATCGATACACTTGACTACTTATACATTGCATTGCGAGTGGAAGTAGGGAGATGCACATTTTGTAATAGATTTTTATAACTGACATTGCGGAATAAAAACTTAAACATGAACTCACTCTGTGCTGTATTCTTTGACAGTCTCTCAGTGGTCATGGTTTTAAAAAGTTATTAAATCTTACGTAGGCTAGTATCAAACTTGGTGCCAGGGTTGTGGAAGCTCTGTAGGCATGGTGATTTGAGCTATCCAATTGGCCAGTGCAGTAGGCACACTCAATTTAGCCAGAGATCTCCCGGTCCACTGATTAGGCAGAGTTTGTCTTTTCAGACATTTTAATGGTTCAAAATAGGAACACTTTGCTTACCTGGTGCGCAGGGCTTCTGAATCGAGTGCACCTTCTGCCAACAGCGCAACACAATAAAGAAATAAGTGCGCAAGCTTTTATCGTTGACTTTTCTGCAGAGATGTTTGGTGATCAACTAGGAATGCCTTGAAGATCAACCAGTGACAAAGTTTTCTGTTTAAAATCGATGAATCATTTTAGATTAATGGCTATAAATCGATCTATGAATGTTCTATATCGATGAACCACTCTCCTTCTGCGTTATGATGTAAGGATTGCAGGCATGTGCCTTGTCAGTGGCTGTGATGTAGGGTTCAGCCCGGAGCTGATAGACAGTCGGAAGAGCGAATTAAATGGTAGGAGGGACATCCCAGCTGCAAGTGGTTTCAGATTTCACATCCTACTTCACACAGGCTAAAACCATATACAATTGTTTCTGTGGGAACCAGGGCTATCGCTCAATGCAAGCCATTTCGATCTACGCGGTCCACATAATTATAAAAAATGTATGTCTGTTGGAACCAGTACCAGAACCAAGCAGGTCCCTTATACAGGGGACTTTACAGGGGACTTTACATCTAAGAGGTTTTTTAAAAAGTTTAACATGTTCCTAATACGTAATCATGGTTTAAGCTATATGTCAGCTTGAAAAAAAAATATATACAGCTTTTGTACGTAAAATAAGCAAAGAATACATGGGAGTGATTGTGATATTACGCCCTTTGAACCTTAGGTAACTTGCTTCAATACTCTTTATTTCAGCGTCTGTACCATTTGTGATAATTCATACACAGGCTTTGAGTATGAAAGACAGATGAAGAATCCCTGTTGCCCCAAATGCAGGGGTATGTCATCTTATTTAATGTCAATCCAATGAAAGGAAATCCGTTACACAAAATCCTTTTTAAGAGGAACAGAATTGACATATTTTAAGACATTGTAAATGTGCCTTTTTTAAATATTTTTTTTTACTGTTTATGAAGGTTCCATTTGAGATTGTGTTAACAGTATCTCTCATTTCTTTAGGCAAGAATCCAGTTTATCAAAGATTCAGGAAGGTAAACAAGTGTTCCTCAACTAATTACTCCCTTAAGTTCTCTGTTTTTAACACACTTTTCATGCTCCTTATAGTTTGTGTTTTGTACTTTTCCCTTTACTTAATTCATTTTTACATAGTTAAACGATGATTAATCAACATGGGTCTGAATGGAGGGGAATACTCTACATTTTCTTATCTTTTATAGTGGATTCCTTGTGGTAACTGTAAGGCTTGCCTTACCACAGAGGATTGTGGGAGCTGTGCTAACTGCAAAAAAGCGCTGAACCCTGACTCCAGAAAACCTGTCAGCTGTCGGAAACGCAAATGTTTATGTCCGATCCGCAAGGTACAGACTCAGATCACATTTGTATTTTATTTGTCACATGTGCCGAAAACAACCGGTGTAGACTTTACCCTGAAATGCTTGCTTACGAGTCTTTCCCAACGAAGCAGAGTTTTTTATTTTTTATTTTTTTATTTTTTTAAATAAGAAAAATAGTAACACGTGGAGTAAAATGCACAAGAACTAAGCCATTATACAGGGAGTATCAGTACGAGATCAATGTGTGGAGGTATTGTAGGTAGCTATGTATACGGAACAAAAATATAAATTCAACATATAACAATTACAAAGATTTTACTGATTAACAGTTCATATAAGGAAATCAGTCAGTTGAAATAAAGTAATTAGGCCCTAGTCTATGGATTTCACATGACTGGAAATAGATACCTTTTAAAAAAATGGTAGGCGCGTGGATCAGAAATCCAGTCAGTATCTGGTGTAACTTCCATTTGCCTCATGCCACGCTACACCTCCTTTGCATAGAGTTGATCAGGCTGTTCATTGTGGCCCGTGGAATGTTGTCCCACTCCTCTTCAGAAGCTGTGCGAAGTTGCTGGACAAGAGCGGGAACTGGAACACGCTGTCGTACACGTCGATCCAGAGTATCCCAAATATGCCCAAAGAGTGACATGTCTGGTGAGTATGCAGGCCATGGAAGAACTGGGACATTTTCAGCATCCAGGAATTGTGTACATATCCTTGCGACAAGGGGCCATGCATAATCATGCTGAAACATGAGGGTATAGCGGCAGATGAATGACACAACTATGGGCCTTAGGATCTCGTCACATTATTTCTGTGCATTCAAATTGCCATCGATAAAATGAAATTGTGTTCGTTGTCCGTAGCTTATGCTTGCCCATGCCATAACCCCACTGCCACCATGGGACACTCTGTTCACAACGTTGACATCCGCAAACCGCTCGTCCACATGACGCCATACATGTGGTCTGCGGTTGTGAGGCCGGTTAGACGTACTGCCAAATTCTCTAAAACGTTGGAGGCGGCTTATGGTAGAGAAATTAACATTAAATTCTCTGGCAACAGCTCTGGTGGACATTCCTGCAGTCTGCATGCAAATTGCATGCTCCTTCAACTTCAGACATCTGTGACATTGTGCTGTGACAAAACTGCACATTTTAGTGGCCTTTTATTGTCCCCAGCACAGGTTGCACTTGTGTAATAGTATGCTGTTTAATCAGCTTCTTGAAATGCCTCACCTGTCAGGTAGATGGATTATCTTGGCGAAGGAGAAATGCTCATTAACAGGGATGTAACCGCATTTGTTCACTGAATTTAAGAGAAGCTTTTTGTGCGGAACATTTCTGGGACCCACGTTTTAATTGTTGGACATCAAAGACTATAAAAATACCAGTAAATCAGCACTAAGTGATTTTAATTTTGGAAATCTGTTCCAAAGTATTCCCACCATAATAGAGATACACAGTACCAGTCAAAAGTTTTAACACACCTACTCATTCAAGGGTTTTTCTTTATTTTTACTATTTTATACATTGTCAAATTATAGTGAAGACATCAAAATGATGAAATAACGCATATGGAATCATAGTAACCAAAATAGTGTTTAACAAATCTTAATATATTTTAGATTATTCAAAGAAGCCACCCTTTGCCTTGATGAAAGCTTTGCACACTCTTGGCATTCCCTCAACCAGCTTCACCTGGAATGTTTTTCCAACAGTCTTGAAGGAGTAGGCACATATGCTGAGCACTTGTTGGCTGCTTTTCCTTCACTTTGTGGTCCAACTCATCCCAAACCATCTCAATTGGGTTTTGGTCAGGTGATTGTGGAGGCCGGCTCATCTGATGCAGCACACCATTACTGTCCTTGGTCAAATAGCCCTTATATAACCTGGAGGTGTGTGTTGGGTATTGTCCTGTTGAAAAACAAATGATAGTCCCACTATTTGACCAAGGAGAGTTGGAGTGCTGTATCAGATGACCTGGCCTACAGAGTACCAGTTATATAAAAATCCTGTGATTGTGAATCGTCAGTGCAAGATTGTATTAATGCAAATAGTCCAGGTATCCATTTTTAATGAGCTATTTAGTGGTCTTATTGCTAGTGGTAGAATCTGTCTCGGAGCTTGTTGGTCCGAGAGACGACTCTCCGGTACCGTTTGTGGACGGTAGCAGAGTCAACAGTCTATGGCTTGGGTGGCTGGAGTCTTTGGCAATTTTTTGTTCCTTCTTCTGACACCGCCTGATATAGAGGTCCTCGGTGCCAGGGAACTCGGCCCCTGTGATGTGCAGAGGGTGGGCCGGACATCCCAGTTGTTCTTCTCAGGGGTGCAGTTGTAACTTTTTGAGGATCCAAGGGCCAGTGCCAAATCTTTTCAGCCTCCTGAGTGGGAAGAGGTGCTGTTGTGACCTATACATGACCGGGTGTGGATGGGGGGGTGCTCTCCCCTCTTTCTCCTGTAGTCCATGATCAGCTCTTTGGTCTTACTGATGTTGAGATGCTTGGTGTCCTGCCACCACAGGAGTCTTTGACCTCCTCCCTCTAGGCTGACTCATTGCTGTCTGTGATCAGGTCTAGCACTCTCGTGTCGTCAGCAAACTTGATGGTGTTGGAGTCGTGTGTGGCCACACAGTTGTGGATTAAAAGGGAGTACAGGAGGGGACTAAGCACACACCTCTGAGATGCCCCCTTGTCTAAGGTCAGTGTGGTGGAGTTTTAGTTGCCTACCCTCACCACCTGGGTACGGCCCGTCAGGAAGTCCAGGATCCAGATGCATCTCTCTGATAGGAGACTCTCTCGAACGAATCTCCTCCATCTTATTCTCGAGTGACTGGACATTTCACAATAGAATGGAGGGGAGTGCCGGTCGATTTTTCTCTTCATCTCAGTCTCGCCAAGATACCGGCCTGTCTGTCATGTCTACGCCTGCTGTGTTTTAGTAGCCCATTTAAACAAAGGAATAGTGTCCTGTATGAACAAGGGAACAGCTGAGTTTAAGTTAAAGACATAAGAAAAGACGGACATTGAATGAAGAAATAAGTGATCCTATTTTGATTTGTTTTTATTTGTTTTGTATTTCAGCACAAACCCGAAGGTCCCCAAAAGTTGGATCCCCATCCCATGACGAATTTCAAGGTAATTGACTAGAATCCTATTACCAAGTGTATTCTACTGTGTCTTTCAAAGTAAATAACAAATCTGAATGCATGTAAATTAAAAATGATGAAGGCTATTGAGTATCTATTCCGCTTACTCAATTTAAGGGCAGCATTTCTCACATGTCCACATGTGAACATTGGCAGTTTATTTGTAATGTTCTCTTCACGTCTCCATGAAAAGCACCCATAACTGAATATAAATATATTTTTTCGGCAGATTGACAGCGGAGAATTGCAGGTAACAATACCCAGCCATCTCTAATAATACTCCTCCAATCCTGACCTCATTGTTAATTGAATATGCAATGGAAACAATGAATGTAATTGAATAAAGACCCAAGGAGACAGCAGAACAGAGCTTACTCATTATTCCCACAGAACTCCACTCCTCAATACAGTGACCCCGAAGATTTCTCTGTGAATGTCGATATAGATGATGACGATGAAGAGTTTGATGGTGATGATGCTGACTATGAGGTAAGCTCTGCTTCAAGAAATAAGTCCTACCCCACTTCTATCTAGGAGTTCCCTCTGCTGGCCAATTACCCCCCCAAATATATATATTTTTCTTAATATCAGTATTTTCTTTCTCATTCTGTCTTTCAGGCTTGGATAAGGAAACGTAAGCGACGCTCCTGTGGGAAGTGTGAAGCTTGTAATAGTAGGATGGACTGTGGGACTTGTGATTTCTGCATAGACAAACCCAAGTTTGGAGGCAGCAATAAGAAGAGACAGAAGTGCCGCCTGCGGCAGTGCCAGAAACAGGCCATGGTAAGGGTTGATTACTCACATATGATGACTTGTCAATCATATCAGCATTTGAGGGTGACACAATTTTTGGCAAACCCTTTTGAATTAGTCCTTGTAATTAAGCAATGGCCATACACATTGTTATGCCATGAATGGACTCCTAACAATGTTTTCAATGGTGCTCTTATGTGTATGTATGTGTTTGACAGAGACACTTGTTGCCCTTTCAGTTGGGTCAGACTGATTTTGGGTCCGAAGAGGGTTGGGTGCAGCTTGGCAGGCCTAGACCTCACTTTACATACAGTCGCAAGACCACCCCAAAGAAAAGTAAAACACCGCAGCGGGAAGTGGACCTGGATTTCACTGATGATATAGACGAGCCTCTGCAGGAAGATGATGATCACTCCATGGAAACGGTGAGTTCTGCTATGTGGAGATAGCCTTTCCCTATTTTTTTGTGTTAAAAAATGTTTTATTGTTGTCCCATGTCATCGTCACATTATTGTAATTGTCTTGAGTACAGGATTCCATGCAAATACTGATATACACTACATGACCAAAAGTATGTGAACACATGCTCGTCGAACATTTCATTCCAAAATCATGGGCATTAATATGGAGTTGGTCCCCTCCCTTTGCTGCTCTTCTGGGAAGACTTTCCACGAGAACATGTTGGAACATTGCTGCGGGGACTTAATTCCTCTGCCATGGAAACCCATTTCGTTAAGCTCCCGATTTGAACAGTTCTTGTGCTGTCGTTGCTTCCAGAGGGAGTTTGGAACTCTGTAGAGTGTTGCAGCCGAGGACAGACTATTTTTATGCCATACGTGCTTCACGGTCCCATTCTGTGAGCTTGTGTGGCCTACCACTTTGCAGATGAGCCGTTGTTGCTCCTAGACGTTTCCAAAGTTTTTAAAATCATGTGCAACCCACTTTCTTCTCACTGTCTTATGTCTGTTATTGTCGTAGGCACATTGGCGCCCTATGCTTCCCAGCAGTAGCATACCCCAGGATGAGAACTTCAGAAACCAGCTACCGACAGTCCAGGTTAGTATCAAATTGGAGTTAAGCTTTTGTTTAGGTTTACTTTTGTGGCATTCACCTTTAGGCGATTTTTTTTTTTTTTTTTATTTTTTTTTTTTTTACTTAGTATTCCAATACACAATCATTTCAACAGATTTCTCATATTTTACAGGTGCATAAAGAGACTATGGAAATTGTCAAAAAGAATGCGCTTATGGAGCGTGTCCCACATATCCTCAACCATTTAAGTTCTCCAGCAGTGAGTCACCCTTCTCTTTACCTTATTGAAATTCTCTTAAGCATGCAATGTTTTACACTGCAGTATAATAAAATCACAATCCAGGAGAGGTAAGCTCTAGTAATTGTTTGACCTATGGCTAGTGTGCTCTTCAGTGTTTAACTTTTAACATTTTATACTGGAGTATGGTGTATTTCTCTTTCTTATTGCCCAGTATTGCACACTGTTCAAACCGGCGGATCCCCCAGTGCAATATGGTGAAACCCCAGGTGAGAATACGTCCTTGGCAACCCCGGATGGACAGAGTGGAATGAATGGAGGAAGGCTAAGTGTGGAGAAGCATGTAGAAACGCCATCTGGAGAGCCTGAAGTAGAGGAGGTCACACCTATGGTAAGTGACCACTTCCTGCTTTGGTGCATAGGTACACTTTACAGCATTGTAACCAATATTTAAGGCTAATAATTACCTTTTCGTGTGACTACAGGAAGTTCTGTGTTAGTTATTATGCTTGGATTTAAAATGTTAAGATATTCTATTAGAAATACATGTGCATGTAAATCTCCAACTGGAGTAAGAGTGGAGTGGATTTGATTCCAACTGCATTCTGTTACTCCTATTATGTTCTCTGTAGATCACTCAGATCTTCAGTTTGGCTGACAGTGCAGGAACAAGTGGGATCGACCAGGACCATGAGCTGCTAAAGCTACTGGAGTCCCTGCGCAGCTCTGCACTCCCCACACTCTGGTTTGCCATAATGGTGGAGGGCCCGATTCTACAGCTACTGCAGTGCTCCAAGCTCTCCCACATGGTGGACACAACTGTCCAGATTGACCTAGGCTTCTGCTATCAGATCTGTGTACAGGGCCAACAGCTGCTCCTCACCCACCCGCTGTATGAAGCTCACCCATCTGGCCTGACCTCTGTGCCCCAGGTAGTGAACCTGCTGCTAGATCTGGAGAAGTACAACGTGTGCCAGGGGGTCCCGACCAAGGAGCAGCCATTCAGCCAGGCTCCAATCATCATTGAGCGGGCATCGACCTGTGACTTTCTGGTACTTAAAGAAACAGAGCACTGTCCGAAGTGTAAGGCCTTATCGTGTAGCTATTAAGAACATTTGATGCCGCAGGGTCACTTAGCAGGAGAAAACTAACAAATGGCCACTACACACAGCATCACACCTCTGCCCTCACAAAACATCTCAAGTCTTTGCTGGGGATGGACAACCAGGACTGGTTTACACACTTACCACTGGACTTTGCAATTAAATGTAAGAAAATTTGAAACGGGATGTTTTATTGCCCTTTTCGTAGGTATATCTTACAAATAAATGTACAAATCATTATGGTTTTAAAGCCTGCTTTTTTGCAATAGCTTTTCAGGTTGATTGAGGCACTACTAGTACAGAATACAGATATTATAGCTTTCAGCCGCTCTCTGACACCCAATGTGAGCCGTGTGTCCCGTTTTATTTTTCTCTTGTTTAGTTCTCAATGTGGAAGGTCACAGTGCATCCACATTTCCTCATGTAGATAGATGAACCACTTTTTTAAAAAGTGGTTTATCTTGGTAAAGTAAGCAACCTTCAGACAAGTTATTGATCATAAGCACATGAACATTGTTCGATTAGATCATTGATTTATAAATTAATCAATATGTGAAACCAATGTCCCACATGAAGACCTAAATGGATGGGATTATTACATTCTGTCAACCGTTGGCTGATCCAATGTTGTTGTTTTGAGAGCAAGGGTTCCAGAACCTCTTCTAGAGGGTGAGACAGTGATAATCCTTATAAGCGTCATCTTCCCATTGCCACTGTTAATCATCATCTGAAGAGAACCACAGCCAAACGGCTTGCTTGATTTGAATTACACCGTCGGTAGCATGTTATATCTTTCACTGCTCATGGAGATTCTGTTAAGTATCTACAGTGATGTTGCTCTATTCAGACACATCTGAAAAATGCAGATGTGCTCAACTTGAAGCATTAGTACTTAGTTCTCTGCAAAACTGTTTTCTAAAACATTTATTTTACATTAAATGTATCTGCATTTGTAAAAAGTGAACACTGAAATTATTCTGTCATGACCTGTGAATTCTATTCCTATGGCTCTGGTCCTTTCTTTTTACAGTCTATGCTCTGGTCAGTGTGTTGTTCTTTCTACTTTAGACCGTTATTCCATATAGTTTCTTTATAAGGTTTGGTATCATGGAGAAATATGCCTTTGTAAAATGAGCAAATTCTGCTGATTTTTAATAAAGCCTATTTTTCCAAATGTAAGTGGTGGTTTACGATGTAAGTATGGGAAGTATTTTAGCCAAACAAATGGCTCTGATTCATTAAATTAATTTATATTGTGTAAAAGGCAAGCACATTTTTTTCAACAACAAAAAAATATTCAGGATAGGAATATATAAAAAATGAGGGTACAACAGGAGGCAGTGAATGACCATACTGAAAGAAAACCTACCTCGGTCTTCTAGCTATTTGGTTATTTTATAAGGCTGAAGCGCGTTACTAATTTACATATTAGGTGTGACCATGGCAAACAGTAATGCAGGACGACACGAGCGCCTTGGACATGTATTCTTGCAAAACGAAGGTATTTATTTAGTTCTAGACCATGAGTTAAATTGTAATTATGTGTGACATGAAGCATGCTATTAAAAACATTATATATCTTATCCAAGTAGGGACAACCTTTCCCGTGAAGACAGTTTCACGTTTGTTTGAGATGCGCAGCGCAAGGCATCGACGCAAGGGAGGATGGGGGTTGTATACGCGCGAGAAAAGGGCAGTTGATGAATTTCAATTGGTATATGGAGCCACATTGGATACGCAGAGGAACAATATCTGGAAATTATAGCGAATGGGCCATTGCTAGGCTACATTGTAACATTTTAGTCAAAGAACATAATCGCGAGGCTTTGATCGGGCTGTCTCCCGTGGCTTTATAACATTGAACAGCACCATGGAGACCTTCGCACACAGTCATATTCTCAGGGAGGGGATTCTATGGGCTCTATGAACTCTTCGTTATAACATTATAGGGACGTGTACATCACGGAAACTATATTGTAGCCACAATCCATGAGTATATGGCACGTCTTCGTTAATTTGCGATTTCAAATCTTCATCAATGGTTTCTTTTTCAGGCAAGTAACCTTCTGCAATATAATTTTGTAGAATTACTTTACATCCAAAAGGTGCATTCAAAGTCTGTCCTGGCGCAATTAAGAAATAGCGTAGGCTATTGCTGTTTTAGCATATTTAACCGGGTTTAATTGAATGGTGGTGATGGCCATGTCTCTCGCTGTTAGAATTACAATTTTTAATCAGTAATATATATATTTTTATAATTATACTATTTGACAACCTCACTACTGACAGGGTAATGTATTTGTTGCCTTCCCACTGCGTTCTAATCCTGTCTCACATGAAAAACCAAAACATCTGCCTATTTGGGGTTGTGATTACTACTGGTTGTAGCATACCATACATTTTGACATTTCATCATGACACATTGATGAATTCCCATATCGTGTTGGACACTAAATTGCCAGGAGATTTCAAGATTTTATTCTGAATACTGCAAAATTGTATGTTTGTAGGATTTTCTGACATATTTGTATAATCTCCTCGAGCTGTTGCTGCATACATGCATAGGAGGATGATATGGAACATATACATACAGTATATATGTTCCATACAGTATGTATACATACAGTATATATGTTCCATACAGTATGTATACATACAGTATATATGTTCCATACAGTATGTATACATACAGTATATATGTTCCATACAGTATGTATACATACAGTATATATGTTCCATACAGTATGTATACATACAGTACACAGGGCCCATCAATAGTTAATGCAGTTACAACGTAGAATTTTTACTGCTTGTTTTCCAAAGCAATTATTTTGTAATCTGTCCCTTTTAGTGTCTAAGACTGTCCTACAGATTTAACTTTTAAGATGGTTACTTTGTTTATCATTTCAGCTTTAACAGTGGAGTTATTAGAGATGAGCTCTGTAAGGTGTGCATGTTCCCACACACATTTAACCAGTGCTGGTATTAACACTATTATGAACACATTCTTGAACAAGGATATCTAGACCTGCCAGGATCTGAGGGACTTGTTCAAATCTGTCCTGGACAGTGCCTCAGGGTAATTCACTGCTGTTGCTTTGGTCTGTTTGAGAAACACTGCTGTTCTCAGAAAGGGATTTTCTACATTGTTGCCAATGAGGTGTTACATTTTTGGTACTGATCACTTTAGAAGTGATCTTTTTTGCATGGTCTTTGAGTTCATTATGCATGACAATTAGAGGATGTTACAGAATGTAAAGTAAACCATTGTCAGGAAATCAGTGGATGGCAGACAGTAAACCTTTTGAGTGCTTGTCTATAGGGGTATGGTTTGTGCACACTATTTTCTTGAAGCCCAAAACTAGAGCCAGTCATTAATTTGATCAACTAGCTTGATGTTCCATGAAAGTACTTATAAGCTGCTGGGCATAAGGATCTACTCAAGGATCTCCTTGGGTCACAGCCAAACTGACCCAGTCTCAGTTGGATAGGTGAAAGTGCACAGTGGTATACCTTGTATCATACACATTGTGATGTGTCAATATTTTTTTTTAACCAATATCAAGCGCTAGCGATTACGAGGACATTTCACTTCAAGGACCTCTTTGTATAATTATTTTTTAACTGTGCGTTGTTGAAGGGCTCGTAAGCAAGCATTTCACGGTAAAGTCTATACCCGATGTATTTGGTGCATGTGACATAACATTTGATTTGGAATACATAGAGATCCCTTCATGTATTATGGATCATGGGAAAACAGTATATGAATTATCTCCCTGGACATGGGAACATGTTCCATACTCTTCTACTTTGAACCTACCAGCTATCTAGTAGGGGAGGAATCACTGGATTGCTTTCTCCTATACAGTTGTTTCAGATCGAGATAGGGGAGCAAGCCATCAAGGGCAGAGGGAAGGGTTTCAAAATGGGAACACTGGGCTTGCCATAGGATTAGCCCCCATGTGCTAAACTGTCCTGGGCTGTGCTGATAAGCATGTTATGATCAGTAGTTCAGGGAGGGACAAAGAGTGAGAAGAGATCATATTGGAATGTCACCTGACACTACAACCCTCCATAAACCCTCCACAGGGTCCAGTTGGTGGCTGGCTGGCTGTTCAGGTTTAGCTTGTTGAATGAGGCAGACAGACCGTAATACATCCTGAGGACTGTATTTCCTAACAAAATGGCTTCCCTCCTTCTGCCGACTAAAAACACGACTTTTAGTGCACCAATTAGCTCTTTTTGACTTCATGTCTTTTATGATCTTCATTCTTCAGATTAGGAAATCATTATTTTGTAGTGATACAGGGAGAACAGCTAGAGTCAGAACAAGCATATGCCTACTTTCTCTTGGAGCCCCTTGACTCACTTATCTCGGGCAAAACCAACATTGGACATTTTGAGGGGTAAGCAAATTAAAATTACTATAGAATTAACTAAATGGAAAACTTATTTTTGGCCAAAATGCATATGCTAAGATATGTATTTAAAACTCATTTTCAATTGAAGTTCCTTCCCAGTTGTGGACATTTCCTCAGTTGTCTTGTTAACTTTCTATCCCCCACCCCTTATGTTATGGTAATGGTTTAGTCTCCCTAACTGTCCTCCGGGAATAGTGCATACATTACTACACTATTATTATCAGAATTTAGTCAGGTGAAGAAAGTAACATGAATAAACACAGAGAAAATGTGGCACAGCTACAGAAGAGAACCGGTATTTGAAAGATATCTGTGTGATACAGCAATGCTTACTTATGAGAGAGATCTCTTCTAAAAAAAGGATGCTGGTCAAAGAATGTTACTTAAAAAAAATGGTTACTTATTATTAGTGTATATGTAGCATATCTGTTGAAGTGAGTTTGTGTCATTTGACAGTTCATGACAGAAGCAGCCAGCAGCTGTGTAAATAATGGTTGTAGCCACTACCAGGAGTGAGTGTGTCACTGGATCCTACCCTGTCTGTCTGCACTGGAGCTGAGGTCACATTTCAGCTGCTGTTCTGTGGGTGTCTGCTTCTAGCATCAACATCATAATAGTATCAAGGCATCGGGTTGCTATGAATAACAAAGGATTTCCCTTTGGCAATGACATACAGAAGTAGCCTATATCACATTATTTAAAGTAGTATGCACTAAAATATATAAATGAATAGGTATTTGGACAGACAATTTGTTAACTGAGCTGTGAATGGGTTTTTGCCTGACCTGCAGTGGTGGGGCTATACAGTGTCGTGTCTTTGGCTCTGCCGGATTAAGTGATATGACATGCTATTCTGTAAAATCCTTTCTCCGTAATTAATATTACCTGATTGAGCTAATCATGTAAATGTAATTAACTAGAGAGTCGGGGCACCACAAAATAATATTTATAGAGCTGTTATCTTCCGAATAAACTTTTAAAGACCTAGTAATATTTTACATCAATAGCAGTCAATATTAATTGTCACCTTAATTCAGTCTCATCTGAAAGTTGTAAATTCTTAGTTATCTTCACGAACCCTGGCTAACAAGTTGAATCAGCAATAAAAAATTGGGTTTAATTATTTATTTACTAAATACCTAACTAATCACACAGAATTACCTATACACAGAATTAATAATACCTTGATTACAAATTACATCATAAAGGATAACGTCCCTAGCGGGCGGAACAGATATGACAGCTGGTTACACAAAAGAAAAGGGCTGGGTTTGAGTGAAAGAGCGGAAAGACTGAGGACCAAAGGAATAAGCTGTGCTATCGTAAATACAGTATTTTATGCAATCTAAATTACCGCCCATTTGGAAAAGGAAAATGCAATAAATATTTACTCTGAGCTGCGCTTCGGTAGGTTGGTGGTAGATCAAAGGCCGTGTTGCCAAACTGAGTCCTTTGTCCTTTGAAGAATGTCTCTGGTGGTCAATTGAATACGTTGTAGTAACATCGTTGTGTAGTAGACGGAATACTCTGTCTGTTCCTTCCTAACCTGCATTTGCAGCTGCTGTTGCTAACTCAACGGCTAGGAGGTATCACTTCTGTCATGAATAAGATTTCAAAGTTCATACCATTCGCAACCAAAGCTCACGCTGATGTTGGCTTCGTTCTGTAGTTATTATCTGAACAATTCTGACATCGGACTGTCGTCCTCACATCCTCGGAACAGGAGGTTACATTTTCGTCAAGGGCTTATATAGTGGAGGGAGAAAAGGGGTGTGTTCATAGTTTACAACCTATGTCTCTTCATGTGGGCGGGCCACTGAGTCGGGCCTAATTCACTCATGAAAACCCAATTCTCACATTTTAGAAGCTAAAATCAAATTTCATCCCATCATGAATAATTTCATATTCAAACATTTAAATTGAATAAGAATTCCATGTGAATCCGATAACTCTGATGTGTAGACTTTACTCTGTAGAGTTTATGTCATCTTATCATTGATGAGAATGTCTCAGATGACAACCGAACTGACATCATATTCATTAAGTACCACCACATATGTTCAATTGGTCGGATTACCAGAATATAGAATATTTCCTCCCACCTTCTGATGTTCCCAGAATCTCTATGTTAACCAAGGGGTTTTCAAATGTAACATCAGTAGGGTAGAGAGAGGAAAAAGGGGGGAGAGGTATTTTTGACTGTCATAAACCTACCCCCAGGCCAACGTCATGACAACAGCTTGTGAATATTATCATATAATAAGATAAGTTTGTAAGGATACGTGGTGTTGTGAGAGTGAACATGGTAGAGAGAGAGAGGCCTGCCCTACCCTGCAGCCTTGATCTTGTGTCCATCCCCCTGGAATGAAATATTAAACTCCTGGCTGGTTTGCATGCTGCACAGGGGCTGCCTGCCTGTGCTCACAGTACAGTTCATGTTTTAATCTGCATGTTTCCCTCCACAGCTCATCTTCCTTTGTTTTGTCCTATATTTTGCTATCTTCCTGTAGCCTATAGCCAGGGTTTTTCCCTACATTTACTCCCAAGTGGGCCAGCAATTTGAGGTTCTTTATTTCACGTAACTTTATTTTTTTTACCTCCCCAATTTCGTGGTATCCAATTGGTAGGTATAGTTTTGTCTCATTGCTGCAACTCCCGTACGGACTCAGGAGAGGCGAAGGTTGAGAGCCGCGCGTCCTCCAAAACACAACCCAACCAAGCCGCACTGCTTCTTGGTACAATGCCCATTTAACCTGGAAGTCAGCCACACCAATGTGTCGGAGGAAATACTGTACACTTGGCGAACGTGTCAGCGTGCACTGTGCCCGGTCCGCCACAGGAGTTGCTAGTGCGCGATGGGACAGCGACATCCCTGCCAGCCAAAACCTCCCCAAACCCGGATGACGCTGGGCCAATTGTGCGCCGCCCCATGGGTGTCCCAGTCGCGGCCGGCTGCCACAGAGCCTGGACTCGAACCCAGATTCTTTAGTGGCACAGCTAGCACTGCGATGCAGTGCCTTAGACCACTGCGCCACTCGGGAGGCCGTGCAATTTGAGTTTCAACCAATGAGCTTCAGCCCATCGCCATTTGAGTGACAGCTAGTAAGATGCACACGCAGGAGAGCACAAGAGAGCGCAACAAAATGTGTAGAGACGTGTAACATTTGTGATGTGGTAAACAATTTTCGGGGACCACTTTTGGCTCATGGATGCTACTTTCAGAACTACTTTCTAAAAAGTATACAAAAGTACCAGAGAGTACCATGTCATTGAGAAAACAGAAAGGTGTCATTGTATTTTTTCGCAAACATCCTTTCTGAATTTAAAAGTATTTGTATTATTATGAATCCCCATTAGCTGCTGCCAAGGCAAACTAGTCATCCATCTAGTTTTTCAAAATCTGTATCTGTAATCTGATTACAATATTTTAGCTTGTAACATCAAATCAAATTGTATTTGTCACATGCACCGAATACAACCTTACAGTGAAATGCTTACTTACAAGTCCTTAACCAACAATGCAGTTTTAAGAAAATACCTAAAAAACAGAACAAAAAAACAAGTAAGAGAGAAGAATAACAAATTATTAAAGAGCAGCAATAAATAACAATAGCGGGGCTATATACAGGGGGTACCGGGACAGAGTCAATGTCAATGTGCGGGGGCACCGGTGTCGAGGTAATATGTACTTGTAGGTAGAGTTATTAAAGTGACAATGCATAGATAATAACAGAGAGTAGCAGCAGCGTGGGGGGGCTGTCGTCATCAACCTGGCCAAGGCTTTAGACTCTGTCAATCACTGTATTCTTATCGGCAGACTCAACAGCCTTTGTTTCTCAAATGACTGCCTCGCTTGGTTCACCAACTACTTCTCAGATAGGGTTCAGTTGTGTCAAATCGGAGGGCCTGTTTTCCAGACCTCTGGCAGTCTCTATGGGGGTACCACAGGCTCAATTCTTGGGCCAACTCTTTTCTCTGTATATATCAACGATGTCGCTCTTTCTGTGATTCCCTGATCCACCTCTACGCAGACGACACCATTCCGTATACTTCTGGCCCTTCTTTGGACACTGTGTTAACAAATCTCCAAACAAGCTTCAATGCCATATCACACTCCTTCCGTGGCCTCCAAATGCTCTTAAATGCTAGTAAAACTAAATGCATGCATTTCAACCGATCTGCATGCTTTTCAACTCTGGACGGTTCTGACTTAGAATATGTGGACAACTACAAATACCTAAGTGTGTGGCTAGACTGTAAACTCTCCTTCCAGACTCACATTAAACATCTCCAATCCAAAATTAAATCTTCAATCGGCTTCCTATTTCACAACAAAGCCTCCTTCACTCATGCTGCCAAACATACCCTCGTAAAACTGACTATCCACTGATCCTCGACTTCGGCGATGTCATTTACAAAATAGCCTCCAACACTACTCAGCAAATTGGATGCAGTCTATCACAGTGCCATCCGTTTTGTCAGCAAAGCCCCATATACACTGGGGCAAAAAAGTATTTAGTCAGCCACCAATTGTGCAAGTTCTCCCACTTAAAAAGATGAGAGAGGCCTGTAATTTTCATCATAGGTACACTTCAACTATGACAGACAAAATGAGGAAAAAAATCCAGAAAATCACATTGTAGGATTTTTTATGAATTTATTTGCAAATTATGGTGGAAAATAAGTATTTGGTCACCTACAAACAAGGAAGATTTCTGGCTCTCACAGACCTGTAACTTCTTCTTTAAGAGGCTCCTCTGTCCTCCACTCGTTACCTGTATTAATGGCACCTGTTTGAACTTGTTATCAGTATTAAAGACACCTATCCACAACGTCAAACAGTCACACTCCAAACTCCACTATGGCCAAGACCAAAGAGCTGTCAAAGGACACCAGAAACAAAATTGTAGCCCTGCACCAGGCTGGAAAGACTGAATCTGCAATAGGTAAGCAGCTTGGTTTGAAGAAATCAACTGTGGGAGCAATTATTAGGAATTGGAAGACATACAAGACCACTGATAATCTTCCTCGATCTGGGGCTCCACGCAAGATCTCACCCCGTGGGGTCAAAATGATCACAAGAACGGTGAGCAAAAATCCCAGAACCACACGAGGGGACCTAGTGAATTACCTGCAGAGAGCTGGGACCAAAGTAACAAAGCCTACCATCAGTAACACACTACGCTGCCAGGGACTCAAATCCTGCAGTGCCAGACGTCTCCCCCTGCTTAAGCCAGTACATGTCCAGGCCCATCTAAAATTTGCTAGAGAGCATTTGGATGATCCAGAAGAAGATTGGGAGAATGTCATACGGTCAGATGAAACCAAAATATAACTTTTTGGTAAAAACTCAACTCGTCGTGTTTGGAGGACAAAGAATGCTGAGTTGCATCCAAAGAACACCATACCTACTGTGAAGCATGGGGGTGGAAACATCATGCTTTGGGGCTGTTTTTCTGCAAAGTGACAAGGACGACTGATCCGTGTAAAGGAAAGAATGAATGGGGCCATGTATCGTGAGATTTTGAGTGAAAACCTCCATCCATCAGTAAGGGCATTGAAGATGAAACATGGCTGGGTCTTTCAGCATGACAATGATCCCAAACACACCGCCCGGGCAATGAAGGAGTGGCTTCTTAAGAAGCATTTCAAGGTCCTGGTATGGCCTAGCCAGTCTCCAGATCTCAACTCCATAGAAAATCTTTGGAGGGAGTTGAAAGTTCGTGTTGCCCAGCAACAGCCCCAAAACATCACTGCTCTAGAGGAGATCTGCATGGAGGAATGGGCCAAAATACCAGCAACAGTGTGTGAAAACCTTGTGAAGACTTGTTTGACCTCTGTCATTGCCAACACAGGGTATATAACAAAGTATTGAGATAAACTTTTGTTATTGACCAAATACTTATTTTCCACCATAATTTGCAAATAAATTCATAAAAAATCCTACCATGTGATTTTCTGGATTTTTCTTTCTCATTTTGTCTGTCATGATGAAAATTACAGGCCTCTCTCATCTTTTTAAGTGGGAGAACTTGCACAACTGGTGGCTAACTAAATACTTTTTGCCCCACTGTACCACCCACCACTGCGACCTGTATGCTCTCGTCGGCTGGCCCTTGCTTCATACTCGTCGCCAAACCCACTGGCTCCAGGTCATCTATAAGTCTTTGCTAGGTAAAGCTCCGCCTTATCTCAACTCACTGGTCACCATTACAACACCCACCCGTAGCACGCGCTCCAGCAGGTATATCTCAATGGTCATCCCCAAAGCCAACACCTACTTTGGCCGTTTTTCCTTCCAGTTCTCTGCTGCCAATGACTAGAACGAAATGCAAAAATTGCTGAAATTGGAGACTTATATCTCCCTCACTAAATTTAAACATCAGCTATCTGAGCAGCTTACCGATCACTGCAGCTGTACACAGCCCATCTGTAAATAGCCTATCCAATCTACCTACCTCATCCCCATATTGTTTTTATTTATTTTTTGCTCTTTTGCACACCAGTATTTCTACTTGCACATCATCATCTGCACATCTATCACTCCAGTGTTAATTTGCTAAATTGTAATTACTTCGCTACTATGGCCTTTGTTGCCTTACCACCTCACACCATTTGAAAACACTGTATATAGACTTTTTCTATTTTGTTATTGACTGTACATTTGTTTCTTCTATGTGTAACTCTGTGTTGTTGTTTTTGTTGCACTACTTTGCTTTATCTTGGCCAACTTGTTCTCAACTGGCCTAGCTTGTTAAATAAAGGTGAAATAAAACAAATTAAAAAAGCCAAGTATTTTCTCCTGAGGGAGAATAGGTTTTGTCGTGCCCTCTTCACGGCTGTCTTGGTGTGCTTGGAACATGTTAGTTTGTTGGGATATGAATGCCAAGGAACTTGGCGTCCACATCAACCTGCTCCACTACAGCCCTGTCGATGCAAATGGGGGCGTGCTCAGTCCTCCTTTTCCTGTAGTCCACAATAATTTCCTTTGTCTTGATCACATTGAGGGAGAGGTTGTTGTCCTTGCACCACACGGTCAGGTCTCTGACCTCCTCCCTATAGGCTGTCTCATCGTTGTCGGTGATCAGTCCTACCACTTTTGTGTCATCAGCAAATTGAATGATAGTGTTGGAGTCGTGCTTGGCTGTGCAGTCATGAGTGAACAGGGAGTACAGGAGGGGGCTGAGCACGCACCCCTGAGGGGCCCCCTTTTTGAGGATCAGCGTGGCTGATGTGTTGTTACCTACCCTTACCACCTGGGGTGGCCTGTCAGGAAGTCCAGGATCCAGTCCAGGGAGGTGTTTAGTCCCAGGGTCCTTAGCTTAGTGATGATCTTTGAGGGCACTATGGTGTTGAACGCTGAACTGCAGTCAACGAATAGCATTCACACATAGATGCTCCTTTTGTCCAGGTGTGAAAGGGCAGTGTGGAGTGCAATAGAGAGTGAATCATCTGTGGATCTGTTGGTGCCATATGCAAATTAGAATCGGTCTAGGGTTTCTGGGATAATGGTGTTAATGTGAGCAATGACCAGCCTTTCAAAGCATTTCGTGGCTACAGACGTGAGTGCTATGGGTTGGTACTCATTTAGGCAGGTTACCTTAGTCGCTGTGCCCAAGAACACTATGGTGGTCTGCTTGAACCATGTTGGTATTACAGACTCAGACAGGGAGAGGTTGAAAAAATCAGTGAAGACACTTGCAAGTTGGTCAGCGCATGCTCGGAGTACACGTCCTGGTAATTCGTCTGGCCCTGCAGCTTTGTGAATGTTGACCTGTTTGAAGGTCTTACTCACATTGGCTGCGGAGAGCCTGCGGAACAGCTGATACTCTCATGCATGTTTCAGTGTTACTTGCCTCGAAGCGAGCATATAAGTTATTTAGCTCATCTGGTAGGCTCGTGTCACTGGGCAGTTCTCGGCTTTGCTTCCCTTTGTTGTCTGTAATAGTTTGGAATCCCTTCCACATTCGATGGTGTAGCCGGTGTAGTACGATTTGATCTTAGTCCTGTATTGACGCATTGCCTGTTTGATGGTTCGTCGGAGGGCATAGCGGGATTTCTTATAAGCTTCCGGGTTAGAGTCCCGCTCCTTGAAAGCGGCAGCTCTACCCTTTAGCTCAGTGTGGATGTTGCTTGTAATCCATGACTTCTGGTTGGGGTATGTACGTACAGTCATTGTTCGGACAATGTCCTCGATGCACTTATTGATAAAGCCAATGACTGATGTGGTGTACTCCTCAATGCCATTGGAAGAATCCCGGAACATATTCCAGTCTGTGCTAGAAAAGCAGTCCTGTAGTTTAGCATCTGCTTCATCTTATTACTTTTTTTATAGACCAAGTCACTGGTTTGTCCTGCTTTAATTTTTGCTTGTAAGCAGGAATCAGGAGGATATAATTATGGTCAGATTTGCCAAATGGAGGGCGAGGGAGAGCTTTGTACGCTTCTCTGTGTGTGGAGTAAAGGTTGTCTAGAATTTATTTTCCTGTGGTTGCATATTTAACATGGTGATAGAAATGAGGTAAAACTGATTTAAGTTTCCCTGCATTAAAGTCCCCGGCCACTAGGCGCGGTGCCTCTGGATGAAAGTTTTCTTGTTTGCTTATGGCGGTATACAGCTCATTGAGCACGGTTTTAGTGCCAGCATCTGTCTGTGGTAGACAGCTATGAAAAATACAGATGAAAACTCTCTAGGTAGATGGTGTGGTCTACAGCTTATCATGAGAAACTCTACCTCTGGTGAGCAAAACCTTGAGTCTTCCTTAGATATCGTGCACCAGCTGTTGTTCACATATATGCATAGGCCCCCGCCCCGTGTCTTACAAGAGGCTGCTGTACTGTCCTGCCGATGGAATGTATAACCCACCAGCTGTATGTTCTTAATGTCGTCGTTCAGTCACGACTTGGTGAAACATCATATATTACAGTTTTTAATGTCCCGTTGGAAGGATATTATACAGTGCCTTGCGAAAGTATTCAGCCCCCTTGAACTTTGCGACCTTTTGCCACATTTCAGGCTTCAAACATAAAGATATAAAACTGTATTATTTTGTGAAGAATCAACAACAAGTGGGACACAATCATGAAGTGGAACGACATTTATTGGATATTTCAAACCTTTTTAACAAATCAAAAACTGAAAAATTGGGCGTGCAAAATTATTCAGCCCCCTTAAGTTAATACTTTGTAGCGCCACCTTTTGCTGCAATTACAGCTGTAAGTCGCTTGGGGTATGTCTCTATCAGTTTTGCACATCGAGAGACCAAAATTTTTTCCCATTCCTCCTTGCAAAACAGCTCAAGCTTAGTGAGGTTGGATGGAGAGCATTTGTGAACAGCAGTTTTCAGTTCTTTCCACAGATTCTTGATTGGATTCAGGTCTGGACTTTGACTTGGCCATTCTAACACCTGGATATGTTTATTTTTGAACCATTCCATTGTAGATTTTGCTTTATGTTTTGGATCATTGTCTTGTTGGAAGACAAATCTCCGTCCCAGTCTCAGGTCTTTTGCAGACTCCATCAGGTTTTCTTCCAGAATGGTCCTGTATTTGGCTCCATCCATCTTCCCATCAATTTTAACCATCTTCCCTGTCCCTGCTGAAGAAAAGCAGGCCCAAACCATGATGCTGCCACCACCATGTTTGACAGTGGGGATGGTGTGTTCAGGGTGATGAGCTGTGTTGCTTTTACGCCAAACATAACGTTTTGCATTGTTGCCAAAAAGTTCAATTTTGGTTTCATCTGACCAGAGCACCTTCTTCCACATGTTTGGTGTGTCTCCCAGGTGGCTTGTGGCAAACTTTAAACAACACTTTTTATGGCTATCTTTAAGAAATGGCTTTCTTCTTGCCACTCTTCCATAAAGGCCAGATTTGTGCAGTATACGACTGATTGTTGTCCTATGGACAGAGTCTCCCACCTCAGCTGTAGATCTCTGCAGTTCATCCAGAGTGATCATGGGCCTCTTGGCTGCATCTCTGATCAGCCTTCTCCTTGTATGAGCTGAAAGTTTAGAGGGACGGCCAGGTCTTGGTAGATTTGCAGTGGTCTGATACTCCTTCCATTTCAATATTATCGCTTGCACAGTGCTCCTTGGGATGTTTAAAGCTTGGGAAATCTTGTGTATGTGCTTTCAGCTCGTCCCATTTATTTTCCAGCGATTGAACATAGCAGGACGGAAGGCAAGGGCAGATTAGCCACTCGTCACCTGATCCTTGCAAGGCACCCTGATCTTTTTCCATTAAATCTCTGTTTCCTTCTCCAGCGAATCACGGGGATCTGGGCCTGGTCGGGTGTCTGTAGTAGTTTATCCCTCCCGTCCGACTCATTGAAGAACTCTTCGTCCAGCTTGAGGTGAGCAATTGCAGTTCTGATGTCCAGAAACTCTTTTCGGTCATAAGAGACAGTAGCAGCAACATTATGTACAAAACAAGTTACGAACGAGTTACGAAAAATAGTATGGTTGGTTGGAGCCGATAAGACGGCAGCCCTCCCCTCCGGCGCCATCGTTGTATCAATCATGACTGAATACATTTAGTTTTTTGGTAATCAGATTACATGTAATCAGTTACTCCCCAACCCTTCCTATAGCCTTATCATATTGTTAAAACTCCCAGGTGTCCATTTCATCTAGTTAATCCCTGTTGTGTCTATGATCTGTCTCTCATCAAATTTGGTCTTACTGAGTGTGGATTTTCCTCTAAAACTCCTTTCTTTCCCGTAGGATTCACTCAGGAATGCGATTTTAGTACTGAGTTACTGTACCTGTGAACAAATGTGTGTTCTCAGAACACATCTGCCATCCTGATGTGTCAGTAGTTACCTCTGACTCACACCATAGGAGTTGTGTTTTACCAGACACCCCCGGTCCTCACCCCTCTCATGCCATGTTTCCCTTGATTACTTATGAATTTATCTTGATTATTTATAAACATTCTAAACTGATTGTGGAATGTTGAGATCTAGCTACTCACACTGCTTGCTGTGCTTGGTGTATTGATTGGTTTGTGTTAAGGAAAACAATCCTAGATGCCGTGCCTACCTTATGGCTCCAGGCATCAACTCGCCACTTCCCTCCAAGAGGACACCCTGTTGGTAAACCCAGCTGTTCCTGCTGGTAAACCCAGCTGTTCCTGCTGGTAAACCCAACTGTTCCTGTCTGTCTCTCCATTTTTCCTCTCAATCTCTGTCTTGCTCCTTATCCCCATGTTTTTTTAGACTGTTGAATGGCACATTGTTAAGAATTTAGGTCAAATTTTGGTAAACCACCTCCCTTTGGTCAATAACAATGTCCTCTTCAGTGCAGATTAAGTTAAATGAATAAGAATGGAGTGGATTCATGTGATGGGCTGGGTCAGACTGTCAGTGTCAATACACAGTGAATCTTTACTGTGACAGTTGTTTGTTTAAGAGGCGCCTCTGTGTCTCTCAATAGGAGGTCACACAGGGGGAACTTCACACTAGTATGAGCAAACAGGACCGCCTCAATTCCATGACTGGAACCCATGTGAAATGTGTGAGGGAAACTATATATACAAAAGTGTGTGGACACCTCTTCAAATAGTGGATTAAGCTATTTAAACCACACCCATTGCTGACAGGTGTATACAATTGAGCACACAGCCATGTAGTCTCCATAGACAAACATTGGCAGAATAATGGCCTTACTGAAGAGCTCAGTAACTTTCAACTTAGCACTGTCATAGGACGCCACCTTTCCAACAAGTCAGTTAGTCAAATGTCTGCCCTGCTAGAGCTGCCCCGGTCAACTGTAAGCGCTATTATTGTGAAGTAAAAACGTTTAGGAGCAACAATGGCTGAGCTGCAAGGTGGTAGGCTGACTGCTGAAGCGCGTAGTGCGTAAAAATCGTTTGTCCTCGGATACAACACTCACTACCAAGTTCCAAACTGCATCTGGAAGCAACGTCTGCACAATAACTGTTTGTTGGGAGCTTCATGAAATGGGTTTCAATGGCCCAGAAACTGCACACAAGCCTAAGATCACCATGCGCAATGCCAAGCATCGACTGGAGTGGTGTAAAGCTTGCCACCATTGGACTCTGGAGCAGTGAAAACACGTTCTCTGGAGTGACTCCATATGAATGCCCATGATTTTGCAATGAGATGTTTGACGAGGACACTTTTGATCATGGAGTGTATCTCTGTTAACACCCCTACAACATCTTTTCCAAAATGATTCATCAGGACCAACTTGTGAGCCATGTTCCTCGGTTTCTGACAAAAAAAATATTGTTTTTGTTTATTTGGTGAGATACAAGAAAATCCCAAAGGCTTGCCTCACAACACAAACAAGTTTTGGAGCCACTGTGTGGAGAATGCTGTCATAATATAAAATGTTGGGTCCCTGCTGTCTTCAGTGAATGTGTACAACTGTGTATAAACACAGTATGATTTATCTTACTTTCAGGGCAAGGTCATTGCTGTTACTTTTGGTTCATTCTTTTTTTTGTATTACAATTGAGACATTAAACACACACGTGGTTTAGGTTTCTCTCCATCTTTTCTTCTCCATACATTATTTATGCTGTTTCGCTCTCAAAATATGAACGCAACATGTAAAATGTTGGTCCCATGTTTCACAAGCTGAAATAAAAGTTCGCAGAAAATTTCCATATGCACAAAAAGCTTATTTCTCCCAAATGTTGTGCACAAATTAGTTCACATCCCTGTTAGTGAGCATTTCTCCTTTGCCAAGATAATCCATCCATCTGACAGGTGTGGTATATCAAGAATCTGATTAGACAGCATGAACTTTACACAGGTGCACCTTGTGCTGGGGACAATAAAAGGCCCCTCTAAAATGTGCAGTTTTGTCACACAACACAATGCCACAGATGTCTCCAAGTTTTGAGGGAGCGTGCAATTGGCATGCTGACTGCAGGAATGTCAACCAGAGCTGTTGCCAGCTATTTTCTCTACCTTAAGCTGCCTCCCACGTCGTCTTAGAGAATTTGGCAGTACGTCCAACCGGCCTCACAACCGCAGACCACCACGCCAGCCCAGGACCTCCACATCTGGTTTCTTCACTTGCTGGATCGTCTGAGAACAGCCACCCGGACAGATGCTGAAAGTGTGGGCTTGCACAACCGAAGAATTTCTGCACAAACGGTCAGAAACCATCTCAGGGAAGCTCATCTTTGTGCCCTTTGTCCTCACCAGGGTCTTGACCTGACTGCAGTTTGGTGTCATAACCAACTTCAGTGGGCGAAGGCTCTCCTTCGATAGCCACTGACATGCTGGAGAAGAGTGTGCTCTTCACAGATGAATCCCGGATTCAACTGAAGCGGGCAAATGGCCGACAGCGAATGTGGTGTCGTGTGGGCGATCAGTTTGTTGATGTCAACGTTGTGAATAGAGTGCCCCATGGTGGGGTTATGGTATGGGCAGGCATAAGCTACGGAAAATGAACACAATTGCGTTTTATCAATGGGAATTTCAATGCACAGAGATACCGTGACGAGATCCTGAGGCCCATTGTCGTGCCATTCATCCGCCCTCATCACCTCATGTTTCATCTTGATAATGCACAGACCCATGTCGCAGGGATCTGTACACAATTCCTGGAAGCTGAGAATATCCCAGTTCCTCCATGGCCTGCATACACACCAGAAATGTCTCCCATTGAGCATGTTTGGGATGCTCTGGATCGACATGTACGACAGCGTGTTCCAGTTCCCCCCCCAGTATCCAGCAACTTTGTAAAGCCTTTGAAGAGGAGTGGAACAACATTCCACAGGCTACAGTGATCAACTCTATGCGAAGGAGATGTGTCGCACTGCATGAGGCAAATGGTGGTCACAACAGATACTGACTGGTTTTCTGATGGTATCTGTGAGGTATCTGTGACCAACAGATGCATATCTGTATTCCCAATCATAATGTTGTGTCTTTGGCTATGCCGGATTAAGTGATATGACATGCTATTCTATAAAATAATTTCTCCGTAATTAATATTCCCTGATTGAGCTAATCATGTAAATGTAATTAACTAGAGAGTCGGGGCACCACAAAATAATATTTATAGAGCTGTTATCTCCCGAATAAACTCTTAAAGATCTAGTAATATTTTACATCAATAGCAGTCAATATTAATCATCATCTTAATTCAGTCTCATCTGAAAGTTGTACATTCTTGGTTATCTGCACGAACCCTGGCTAACAAGTTGAATCAGCAATAAAAAAAATTGGGTTTAATTATTTATTTACTAAATACCTAACTAATCACACAGAATTACACATACACATAATTAAATCATAACTTGATTACAAATTACGTCATAAAGGAAAACATCCCTAGCGGGCGGAACAGATATGACAGCTTGTTACACAAAAGAAAAGGGGCTGGGTTTGAGTGAAAGAGTGGGAAGACTGAGGAACAAAGGACGAAGTTGTGCTATCGTAAATACAGTATGTTATGCATTCTAAATTACCGCCCATTTGGATTATCTGAACCATTCTGACATCGGACCGTCGTCCTCGGAACAGGAGGTTACATTGTCTTCAAGGCTTTATATAGGAAGGGAGAGGAGGGCGTGTTTGAAAAGTTTTATAGCCCATGTCCCTTCACAGGAACGGGCCACTGATTGAGCAGAGCCCTACGTTATGAAAACCCAAATCTCACATTTTAGAAGCTAAAATCACATTTCATCCCATCACAAATAATTTCATATTCAAACATTTAAATTGAACAACAATTCCATGTGAATCCGATAACTCTGATGTGTAGACTTTCCACTGTAGAGTTTATGTCACCTTATCATTGATGAGAATGTCTCAGATGACAACCGAACTGACATCATATTCATTATGTACCACTGCATATGTTCAATTGGTTGGATTACCAGAATGTAGTTCATTTCCCCCCACATTCTGATGTTCCCAGATTCTCTATGTTAATCAAGGGTTTTGCAAATGTAACATCAGTAGGGTAGAGAGAGGAAAAAGGGGGGAAGAGGTATTCATAAACCTACCCCCAGGCCAACGTCATGACAATGTGAAATCCATAGATTAAGGCCTAATGAATTTATTTCGAGTAAAATCTTTTGATGAGTGTTAAATTTATATTTTTGTTTAGTATAGATAGTCAGTCAGACAGACAGATCGGCTCCTCCTCGTCCCTACGACAGCAGCACAGCCGTGCTTAAGAAAACCTTTGAAAGAACCTGTTAACGTGAAGCCATACAAATTCCAAAAAGCATACTTTTTCAATAATGCACATACAATGGACATAGACAGGCTAGGTCTGATAGTCTGTCACGTTCTGTGTTAACTGTAGGCCTATTTGTGTTTAGTCATATTACTGAAAATGTAAATGCTCTGTCTCTTTCTGTTACAGGATTTAACATTAGACACTTGAAGAGAGGCATAGTGGCTCCCCCCACTGGTGGTGGCTGGGATCACTTTACTTTTGGGGACCAGTGGAAGACATACATTTCTTAATGGCTTAACAAAAATAGATGGCTAACCAGACACCTGGAGAACATATGCTTGAAGTTGCAAGGTATTTGAATATTTAAGCCAACCTGTTCTCTATGCAAAATTATTTGTCCCATTTCTATTAGGTAACCACAGTGCACTCTCTCAGTAGGTGAGGTTTTGATTGGCTGAGGTTCGAGAAGCAAGGCCTCACGAATCAGACCACATGGAGGTTAAAGGGCGTCTCATCACATCCATGGGTGTGCGGTCTCCAGGTGAGTTTTACACCTTTACAAAGAGATGTTGGGGTATTTAGTAATCTCGCGTGGACAGACGCATGTAAGATAGTCTGTTGACAGACACCACGATACCATCCTGGGATGTGACGACTAACAAGGAACTTTGTTCCTTTGCACAGATTTCTTTGTCACTGATAATTTGGACAATTCCAGATTTTGCAGGTATTTGCATTTTTCGAATTTCGGAAGGGCATGGGACATTTGGCCCATAGACTTCCCCAAAACTTTCAGAGAATGTGGGGTGGAGCAACCGCCTTGCTTCCGCTCTTTGTTGTAGTATGTTTTCTAACTATCAGACATGCTTTTGAGTTATGTACCCAGTAGGTCCCTCAGGTCCTCTGGCAATGGCCTTTTAACTATCCCAAAGCCTAGGACCAAGAGGCATGGAGAGGCAGCCTTTTAACTATCCCAAAGCCTAGGACCAAGAGGCATGGAGATGCAGTCTTTAGTAACTATGCCACCAGCCTCTGGAAAAGCCTGCCAAAGAACCTGAGGGGGGCCGAAACTGTGGACATATTTAAAAGGGATATTAAAACACTATTTTCTAGCTTTGCTTATCCTTAGGGTGCTTTTTTAGTAGTTCAGTTTTTGTAATTGTTCTTTTTTTTATCCTCTAAACATAATTATGTTTTTATTTTCATTGTTTTGTTTCTGGTGGGGGGGGGGGGCTAGTTATTTAAAATAAAATGTTTTACCTTTATTTAACTAGACAAGTCAGTTAAGAACAAATTCTTATTTTATATGATGGCCTGGGAACAGTGGGTTAACTGCCTTGTTCAGGGGCAGAACAACAGATTTTTACCTTGTCAGCTCGGGGATTCGATCTTGCTACCAGTCCAACGCTCTAACCACTAGGCTACCTGCCGGGGGGGTGAGGTGGGTGGGGTTAAGTGCATTGTGTTACATTTATGTCTGAAATCAGCTATATAAATGAAGCTTGTGTCAACACATCTGCCCCCAGAACTTAATTGAGCATATGGCACAAGTATGCAATATTTTAGTTCTGGGTTTCTGATATTAGGTACTTAGTAACACCATTAGGTACTTAGTAACACCATTGCTGTTACATAGTAATTGTATAATTGTTGTCTTAACTGAACATGTTGACATGTTTGTTGGTGTGTAGATCAGGACAGCAAGCTGCAAGCTGAGCGCATCTCCGCACTACAGGAGAGAAAGCAAATCCTGGAGGACATCCTCAGCAGCCGAATGGGAGAGCTGAGACAAGTGTGTCTGCTGGAGGCGGTCAGTTCCTCTCTCCTACCTTTTAACTATTGTAGGTCTCAGGTCAGTTCCTCTCCCCTACCTTTTAACTATTGTAGGTCTCAGGTCAGTTCTTCTCCCGTACCTTTTAACTATTGTAGGTCTCAGGTCAGTTCCTCTCCCCTACCTTTTAACCATTCGCGGGCTCAGGTCAGTTCCTCTCTCCTACCTTTTAACTATTGTAGGGCTCAAAGCACGGTAGAGGGAATGGCTCCATACACCCAAGCCATGCTATCGAGACGTGTGCTTTATCAGATTAATGGAAAGCAAGAACCAACGTTAGGTTTGTTTTCTGTTTCTGACTCAATACAGATAAGCTCTCAACCCCTGTAAACCTCAACCACCTGAAATAATAAATCAGGCTCAATGAGTTTGGCTGCACAGATGAAAGAACCATTTTTGGCAACTTGTTGTTACAAAGCAAAGTTTAAAGAGCAACTGCCCTTAAAAAGCAACTTCTTGTTTAGAAAACAGCCTAAGTGGCATTGAAGTGAGTCAGAAACATTTATTCTACTGTCAAAATTGACAAAGTGTAAATAGGATAATTTTGGTCAGTCATTCTTGTCAAAAACAGAGTTTTGTGAGACTTGTGGTCGTAATTGCATCACAATGTCCACATGCCCACAGCTGGCAGCACACAAGTAATCAGTGTTTCGGAGTGCAGCTGTTCGTGACCCAATTGTAATGCTGTGGTAAATTTGGGTTGACTTTGGAAATCCCTATAGGACTAGTTAGGGACCATCTGCAAATTACACAATGTACATGGAACAATATGTTAAAGTTCCAATGGTTCCAAATTTCAATTACTTAAAAATCTCAAACCAATGATAAATTGTAGAAATGGATACAAATATTGAAAGCATTTAATGAGAACTAAAAGGTGAGCAACAAAATAATTGTCTCATTTACAATGTGTAATTTATTGACAGCTCCTAACTAGCCCCGGAGGCTATCCAAAGGTAAACCAATTTTGCCACAGTTGTACACCAGCCGGCTAAGGCTAATTGCCAAAATAAATTGGCTAACTCTTCCCACCTGCGAACACACATGAGACACCCACATCAAAACACACACCTAGGCTCCCGAGTGGCGCAGCAGTCTAAGGCACTGCATCTCAGTGCAAGAGGTGTCACTGCAGCCCCTGGTTCGAATTCAGGCTGCATCACATCTCGCCATGATTGGGAGTCCTATATGGTGGCGCACAATTGGACCAGGTTTGGCCGGGGTAGGCCCTCATTGTAAATAAGAATTTGTTCTCAATGGACTTGCCTAGTTTAAATAAAGGTTAAATAAAAAAACGAAACCAACTCACGTTCTAATTCAGTCATGGCCGCGAGCCTTTCTTAATAAACCAAATCTAAAACGAGGTAAAATCAGGAAGTGCAGTCACCCTTTAAAGTTTCCCCCTTGCAGAGCAGTGTCAGTCACGAATATGAAGCGAAAGCATATGAATGTTAGCCTGATTTCTCCAGAGACAGAGACCAAAATACTTTACCAGGCACCAAATCCAGCTTTTCACTCACAGCTGTTTCACACATTTCCCCTGATTTTTGGTTTAGAATTCAACACAGATGTGTCTCAGCTTCTCTCCAGACTAAGATTATTCATGCATGGAAATGCTCTCTATATACTGTTTAGTGCATTGGATGTGGTGGTTTGATGCACTACCATTCAAATGATACTATTCTTGACCAATGTTCATATGATCACAGTTGCATTAGTTCTAGCTAATTTTAATATACACTGTTAGTCTCCAGCCTGTGTATGATACAAATGTTTATTACGTTTGTTCCTATTGCTGTTTGATATATTTAATAACAGACAGTATGAAATTTGACTTGGCATTGGCCGTATGAAAATAGTGGTAAAAAAAGTCTGAAAATATCTGCAGGAGCTGACCGGGATGGTCCCACATGCTTTTCCCCTGGAGACAGGAGAGAGATCTCCTGTTGTACAGCGCAGGGCTGGACTGGCACATTACAACACCAAGGGAGAGGTCAGAGAACATTCAGAGACTATGACACTGGTCACAGAGGACCTATATGTCTGTTAATACAACACATCACTGACTAAGTTATTGCTTTGTGCAGGATGAGTCAGGTCAGCGAAGGCAGATGAAAACACTCTTCAGTGGGGCTCTGTACAGACACTCAGAGTCAGACAGGAATGTCCCCAACAGCAGGAGGACCGTCCACCGGGGATGTCACACAGGTAAGGTAGTGCTGCATACAGCAAGAGTTCCAAGATGTATTAACAGCTACACAAAGATATTGCACAATGTTACAGTACCATGATATCCACAGAGAAAAGTCTGAACAACCTCTCACCACACATAGGATAGAACTTTTATATGAGGCAGTTTCCTCTCCTTTCCGATGCTGTGATGGCCTGTCTATTTGGTCTCAAATCAAATCAAAGTTTATTTGTCACGTGCGCCGAATACAACAGGTACCTTACAGTGAAATGCTTACTTACAGGCTCTAACCTATGGTGCCGGGGAAAAGAGGTGTGTGTGTAGGTAAAGAAATAAAACAACAGTAAAAAGACATTTGACAAAAGAGTAGCAAGCTATATACAGACACCTGTTAGTCAGGCTTATTGGGGTAGTATGTACATGTAGGTATCGTTAAAGTGACTATGCATATATGATGAACAAAGAGTAGCAGAAGCATAAAAAGAGGGGTTGGCAGGTGGTGGGACACAATGCAGATAGCCCGGTTAGCCAATGTGCGGGAGCACTGGTTGGTCGGCCCATTTAGGTAGCATGTACCTGAATGTAAAGTTAAAGTGACTGTGCATAAGATAAACAGAGAGTAGCAGCAGCGTAAAAGAGGGGTTAGGAGGGGGGTGGCACAGAATGCAAATAGTCCGGGTAACCATTTGGTTAGCTGTTCAGGAGTCTTATGGCTTGGGGGAAAAAACTGTTGAGAAGCCTTTTTGTCCTAGACTTGGCACTCCGGTACCGCTCGCCATGTGGTAGTAGAGAGAACAGTCTATGACTGGAGTGGCTGGGGTCTTTGACCATTTTTAGGGCCTTCCTCTGACACCACCTGGTGTAGAGGTCCTGGATGGCAGGCAGCTTTGCCCCAGTGATGTACTGGGCCGTACGCACTACCCTCTGAAGTGCTTTGCGGTCGGAGGCCGAGCAATTGCCGTACCAGGCAGTGATGCAACCGGTCAGGATGCTTTCGATGTTGCAGCTGTAGAAACTTTTGAGGATCTCAGGACCTATGCCAAGTCTTTTTAGTTTCCTGAGGGGGAATAGGCTTTGTTGTGCCCTCTTCACGACTGTCTTGGTGTGTTTGGACCAATCTAGTTTGTTGTTGATGTGGACACCAAGGAATTTGAAGCTCTCAACCTGCTCCACTACAGCCCCGTCGATGAGAATGGGGGCGTGCTCGGTGATCTTTTTCCTGTAGTCCACAATCATCTCCTTAGTCTTGGTTACGTTGAGGGATAGGTTTTTATTCTGGCACCACCTGGTCAGGTCTCTGAGCTCCTCCCTATAGGCTGTCTCGTCGTTGTCGGTGATCAGGCCTACCACTATTGTGTCGTCAGCATACTTAATGATGGTGTTGGAGTTGTGCCTGGCCATGCAGTCGTGGGTTAACAGGGAGTACAGGAGAGGACTGAGCACGCCCCCTTGGGGAGCTCCAGTGTTGAGGATCAGCGTGGCAGATGTGTTGCTACCTACCCTCACCACCTGGGGGTGGCCTGTCAGGAAGTCCAGGATCCAGTTGCAGAGGGAGGTGTTTAGTCCTAGGATCCTTAGCTTGGTGATGAGCTTTGAGGGTACTATGGTGTTGAACGCTGTGCTGTAGTCAATGAACAACATTCTCACATAGGTGTTCCTTTTGTCCAGGTGGGAAAGGGCAGTGTGGAGTGCAATATAGATTGCATCATCTGTGGATCTGTTTGGGCGGTATGCAAGTTTCTGGGATAATGGTGTTGATGCGAGCCATTACCAGACTTTCAAAGCCCTTCATGGCTACGGATGTGAGTGCTATGGGTCTGTAGTCATTTAGGCAGGTTGCCTTAGTGTTCTTGGGCACAGGGACTATGGTGGTCTGCTTGAAGCATGTTGGTATTACAGACTCAATCAGGGACATGCTGAAAATGTCAGTGAAGACACCTGCCAGTTGGTCAGCACATGCCCGGAGCACACGTCCTGGTAATCCATCTGGCCCCACAGCCTTGTGTATGTTGACCTGTTTAAAGGTCTTACTCACGTCGGCTACAGAGAGCGCGATCACACAGTCGTCCGGAACAGCTGATGCTCGCATGCATGCCTCAGTGTTGCTTGCCTCGAAGCGAGCATAGAAATTATTTAGCTTGTCTGATAGGCTCGCATCACTGGGAAGCTCGCGGCTGTGCTTCCCTTTGTAGTCTAATAGTTTACAAGCCCTGACACATTCGACGAGCGTCAGAGCCGGTGTAGTATGATTCAATCTTAGCCCCTTATTGACGCTTTCCCTGTTTGATGGTTCGTTGCAAGGCATAGCGGGATTTCTTGTAAGCTTCCGGGTTAGAGTCCCGCACCTTGAAAGCGGCAGCTCTACCCTTTAGCTCAGTGTGAATGTTGCCTGTAATCCATGGCTTCTGGTTGAGGTATGTACATACGGTCACTGTGGGGACGACGTCCTCAATGCACTTATTGATAAAGCCAGTGACTGATGTGGTGTATTCCTCAATGTCTCCACTTCCTGCCTGTGTTGTACTGTGTAAAACACATTTCACTGTACCTATCCAGTATATGTGACAATAAAACATCTTTATTTATTATGTATTACTGAGGTTGTTGTTGCCTGTGATGACAGGTTGTGTTTGTTTATCTTCCAGAGGACACAGTGATGTCGGAGAGTACTAGCTCCATGTCAGATTCAACGTGCCATGACAAAGGTGAGTCAGCCAGAGCTACAAATGCAATAATAACAACTGAATCTGTTAAAGCTGGTCTGTAAAATCATTGAACAGTTATCTTTGTTTGTTCCACAAATACAGTTGAAGTCGGAAGTTTACATAGATTTAATTACTCTAAACTCTAAACCACTCCACAAATGTCTTGTTCACAAACTATAGTTTTGGCAAGTCGGTTAGGACATCTACTTTGGACATTTATTTCCAAACGCCTGAAGGTACCGCGTTTATCTGTACAAACAATAGTACACAAGTATAAACACCATGTAGACCACGCAGCCGTCATACCGCTCAGGAAGGAGATGCGTTCTGTCTCCTAGAGATGAACATACTTTGGTGCGAAATGTGCAAATCAATCCCAGAACAACCACAAAGGACCTTGTGAAGATGCTGGAGGAAACAGGTACAAAAGTATCTATTTCCACAGTAAAACAAGTCCTATATCGACATAACCTGAAAGGCCGCTTAGCAAGGAAGAAGCCACTGCTCCAAAACTGCCATAACAAAATCCAGACTATGGTTTGCAGCTGCACATGGAGAAATGTCCTCTGGTCTGATGAAACAAAAATATAACTGTTTGGCCATAATGACCATTGTTATGTTTGGAGAGAAAAGGCTTGCAAGTCAAAGAACACCATCCCAACCGTGAAGCACGGGGGTGGCAGCCTCATGTTGTGGGGGTGCTTTACTGCAGGAGGGACTGGTGCACTTCACAAAATAGATGGCATCACGAGGGAGGAAAATTATGTGGATATATTGAAGTATCTCAAGACATCAGTCAGGAAGTTAAAGCTTGGTCGCAAATGGGTCTTCCAAATGGACAATGACCCCAAGAATACTTCCAAATTTGTGGCAAAAGGGCTTAAGGACAACAAAGTCAAGATATTGGAGTGGCCATCACAAGCCCTGACCTCAGTCGGATGGAAAATATGTGGGCAGAACTGAAAAGCATGTGCGAGCAAGGAGACCTACAAACCTGACTCGGTTACACCAGCTCTGTAAGAAGGAATGGGCCAAAATTCACCCAACTTATTGTGGGAAGCTTGTGGAAGGCTACCAGAAAAGGTTTGACCAAAGTCAAACAATTTAAAGGCAATGTTACCAAATACTAATTGAGTGTATGTAAACTTGACCCACTGGGAATGTGAAGAAATAAATAAATCACTCTATTATTCTGACATTTCACATTCTTAAAATAAAGTGGTGATCCTAACTGACCTAAAACAGGGATTTTTTACTCTGATTAAATGTCAGGAATTGTGAAAAACTGAGTTTAAATGTATTTGGCTGTGGTGTATGTAAACTTCCGACTTCAACTGTATATCAGTTGTGCAAAATATTCTCAAAATGTCTAGGCGGAGTTAGTATCATTACATTATTCTGTGATGACACAGAAAAAGAGATTGTATTATTTGGTGCTCTTCACATTCAGTTTATAAATCAGTTACTGGATGACAGATCGTGAAAATGAGAGGGGCGAAGAATCACATTTCTCATCGTCAAATTCGGAGTTACATGGCTGCTGCCTGATTATGTTCATGAAAGAGAATGACCTGTTTACTGTAATTGCGTGTCAATTGTGAGTTAGTGAGTAGTTAAGACCAAATCCCATATTCTCCCTCCCTCAGAGGAGTCCTCTCCCAGTGTGGCAGAAGACCACCGCTCCATGTCCCAGCCCCGTCTGGGCAGCCCAGACCACCAGGTCTGTAGGAAACTGTCCCCAGTGGAGATATACTATGAAATGAGAACACGCCGTAACTCTGTGACCAGCTCTATCAGGTAATGTCACTGTGTGTGTGTGTGTGTGTGTGTGTGTGTGTCAGTCGTGGCCAAATGTTTTGAGAATGACGCAAATATTAATTTCACTAAGTCTGCTACCTCAGTTTGTATGATGGCAATTTGCATATACTCTAGAATGAAGAGTGATCAGATGAATTCCCTATTTGCCATGCAAATAAACTGAATCCCCCAAAAACATTTCCACTGCATTTCAGCCCTGCCACAAAAGGACCAGCTGACATGTCAGTGATTCTCTCGTTAACACAGGTGTGAGTGTTGACGAGGACAAGGCTGGAGATCACTCTGTCATGCTGATTGAGTTTGAATAACAGACTGGAAGCTTCAAAAGGAGAGTGGTGCTTGGAATCATTGTTCTTCCTCTGTCAACCATGGTTACCTGCAAGGAAACACGTGCCGTCATCATTGCTTTGCACAAAAAGGGCTTCACAGGCAAGGATATTGCTGCCAGTAAGATTGCACCTAAATCAACCATTTATGTGAAGGCTTCAGGGCGCCCAAGAAAGTCCAGCAAGCACCAGGACTGTCTCCTAAAGTTGATTCAGCTGCGGGATCAGGGCACCACCAGTACAGAGCTTGTTCAGGAATGGCAGCAGGCAGCTGTGAGTACATCTGCATGCACAGTGAGGCGAAGACTTTTGGAGGATGGCCTGGTGTCAAGAAGGGCAGCAAATAAGCCACTTCTCTCCAGGAAAAACATCAGGGACAGACTGATATTCTGCAAAAGGTACAGGGATTGGACTGCTGAGAACTGGGATAAAGTCATTTTCTCTGATGAATCCCCTTTGATTGTTTGGGGTATCCGGAAAAAGCTTGTCCGGAGAAGACAAGGTGAACGCTACCATCAGTCCTGTGTCATGCCAACAGTAAAGCATCCTGAGACCATTCATGTGTGGGGTTGCTTCTCAGCCAAGGGAGTGGTCTCACCCACAATTTTGTCTAAGAACACAGCCATGAATCAAGACTGGTACCAACACATCCTCCGAGAGCAACTTCTCCCAACCATCCAGGAACAGTTGTGACAAACAATGCCTTTTCCAGCCTGATGGAGCACCTTGCCATAAGGCAAAAGTGATAACTAAGTGTCTCGGGGAACAAAACATCGATATTTTGGGTCCATGGCCATGAAACTCCCCAGACCTTAATCCCATTGAGAACTTGTGGTCAATCCTCAAGAGGCGGGTGGACAAACAAAAACCCACTAATTTTGACAAACTCCAAGCATTGATTATGCAAGAATGGGCTGCCATCAGTCAGGATGTGGCCCATAAGTTAATTGACAGCATGCCAGGGCGGTTTGCAGAGGTCTTGAAAAAGAAGGGTCAACACTGCAAATATTGACTATTTGCATCAACTTCATGTAATTGTCAATAAAAGCCTTTGACACTTATGAAATTGTCACGATCATTATAAGGAGTGGACCAAGATGCAGCGTGGTATGTTTCCATCCTTTTATTTGGAAGAGAACTTAAACCACAAAACAATAAAGCGAATAAAGGAAACGTGACGCTACATACAGTGCAGAAAGCAACTACACACAAACATAGTCAAGATCCCACAAATCACAATGGGGAAAATGGCTACCTAAATATGATATATATATATATCATATAAATATATATAAATATATTTATATAATTTATATAAATATAAATATGATACCCAATCAGAGACAACGATAAACAGCTGCTTCTGATTGGGAACCATAATCAGGCCAACATAGTTATATAATTCCCCTAGATAACCCACCCTTAATCACACCCCGACCTAACCAACATAGAGAATAAACAGCTCTCTATGGTCAGGGCGTGACAGAAATGCTTGTAATTATACTTCAGTATTCCATAGTAACATCTTACAAAAATATCTAAAGACACTGAGGCAGCAGACTTTGCGAAAAATTAATATTTGTCTCATTCTCAAAACTTCTGGCCAAGACTTGTCACAGGCCGGATCATAGCCTGTGGCAAAAATGAGGGGACGCGAACAACAGGTATAGGCCAATTAAAAAATGTTCTTTATTTTAAACAAAACTATTAACTTTAAACTAAGAAAAATGAATGAGGTGTGGAAGTATCATAATGTAAGGTGTATGTAAAGTGCATGGATGCGTGAATCTGTGTGTGTGAATGACTGAGTGAAAACTGCAAAACTACAAAAGAACAAACAAAACAGGTTCATACCTGGAGGAGCGGAGAGAGAGAGAAGTGATTAGTGGCAGTTTAGGTGACTCCAATCACTAACGACCCTCCTCTGCCTGCAGGAGAAACCGCCCCTGCACTGCAGAGGAGGAGCCGTGACACTGTATATATGTGTAAAGCACTCCTTCTTTTTGTGTCTAATGCTATGTTCTGATGTTTTTCCCTAGCCCTAGTCATTCTCTACCAAGGTGTGCATCTAATGTTGAAGGCAGAAGTGTTCCTGCTACCCCCCTCCTCGCCCGAACCGCCCCAATCAGTGTTCATGTCAGGTAATATTCCTCCTCTGGTCCAGTGCTTCTGCTTAATGCAGCACATCCACTGCTACTCGCCCACTATGATGACAGAGAGGCTGACCGAATGCCCAATGAGTGCAGCAGGTAATTCGGCTACAGAACATGCCAGTGATGGCTCTCAAGATGCCAGTCAAGGCTCCCAAGATGATTTTATTTTGCGAGAAGTTGCGAGAAGGTGCTTAGTGTCATATTGACTTATTTCATGCTCTTTTTTTTAACTTATTTTTGTATTCATAGCTTTGATATGACAAATTCAATCATTTGAAAATCTAAATGTAAAGATATAGGTTATTGTCATAATGTAAACACACTATCACAATAAATCAAATCAAATCAAATGTATTTATATAGCCCTTCGTACATCAGCTGATATCTCAAAGTGCTGTACAAAAACCCAGCCTAAAACCACAAACAGCAAGCAATGCAGGTGTAGAAGCACGGTGGCTAGGAAAAACTCCCTAGAAAGGCCAAAACCTAGGAAGAAACCTAGAGAGGAACCAGGCTATGTGGGGTGGCCAGTCCTCTTCTGGCTGTGCCGGGTGGAGATTATAACAGAACATGGCCAAGATGTTCAAATGTTCATAAATGACCAGCATGTTCGAATAATAAGAAGGCAGAACAGTTGAAACTGGAGCAGCAGCACGGCCAGGTGGACTGGGGACAGCAAGGAGTCATCATGTCAGGTAATCCTGGGGCATGGTCCTAGGGCTCAGGTCCTCCGAGAGAGAGAAAGAAAGAGAGAAGGAGAGAATTAGAGAACGCACACTTAGATTCACACAGGACACCGAATAGGACAGGAGAAGTACTCCAGATATAACAAACTGACCCTAGCCCCCCGACACATAAACTACTGCAGCATAAATACTGAAGGCTGAGACAGGAGGGGTCAGGAGACACTGTGGGCCCATCCGAGGACACCCCCGGACAGGGCCAAACAGGAAGGATATAACAATAAGCCCATCAAATGCTCATTGCTCTCTATCCCTCTTTCAGATCAGATGACTCTGGTGGGATTTCACTAAAGCAGTGGTCTGGCAGCCTGGATGTACCACATATGGAGCCCCTGGCCCAGGAAGGCTCCTCCTCGGAGCGCAGAGGCTGCCCTTACAGCTCCTGTGCCCGGCGGAGCAACAGTTCTGAGGCCCTGCTTGACCGCTCCAGTCTCCCCGAGGACCCAGCCCCCAGGAATGGGATGCCCCCCAGAGGAGGGCCTTACAAAAGTTCTGAGGCCCTCACTGACGGCAAGCTGAGGCACATCCACCTGGGCAGTCCTGAGAGACAGGAGCAGGCCAACCTGCGGCTGTCCATGGGTGGGAGAGTAGAAGCAGCAGAAGGAGGGGGTTACAACGAGCTCCTAATGGATTACATCTGGGGAAAGCAACAGAGGATGCAAGTGCAACACCAGCTGTACCAATCAACAGGTAGAATCTGGCAGGACATTTCCTCTCCTCGATCGTCCACTGCTGCAGTGCCTCCTCCCGCCAATGGCTTCTCCCACTCCCAGGTGCATCTTCCCAGCGCTACTCCTTCCTACAGTCCCAGAGTGATCCATAGCTCCCAGGCAGAGCCTCGCAGAGTCAAAGTCACCCGGACCAAGTCCTGCGGACCCTTCATCCCCCTGCAGCAGGACGCCATCCTGCTCTCTGCCTATGAGTCTCCCCACCCTGCCCCAAGCTCCACTACCTCCTCCATTCCCAACCTGCACCCCTTCCAGACTGAGCTGTCCGGCCCATCATTCAATCGCAGGCCTCCCCAGTTCTCTCTCCCCACCCCTGAGGACTCGACGAGGAGTCTGCATAAAGCCTTGGCGCTGGAGGGTCTCAGAGACTGGTATCTGAGGAACGCCCTCGGCTACCCTACCACTACATTGAAGGGGCATGATGCAGGGGTCTCCCGTCTCTCATACCCCCACCCTTTGGTGCACCAGGCTCAGTCTATACAAGGTGATCCACTCCATAGGTCCCAGATGTCTCAGTCAGCCAGCTTCCATGGCCACCCACTGCATGGAAGGTGAGTATTTCTCTACTTAGGAATGATTGTTGGTAACATTCACACAGGTGCAGATTAGAGTACTTTTGATCATGTTTGTTTGCTGAGTACTGTAATGATTTGTGCCCTCTCTATGGCAGGTCAATGGAGTTCTCACTCTATCAAGAGCCCATTCATCCTCAGATGCAAGACATGACAACAAAGGAGCCCAGTGCTGACCCTGGCACTTTGGTCTGATGTAGTTGAATATATATTCAAACACACGTGCACAGACAGACAGACAGACAGACAGACAGGCAGGCGGGCGGGCGGGTGGGCAGGCAGTAAAAGGAGCTGATATAAGGTGACCTCACAAGCTAAGGCAGGCAGGCAGTAAAAGGAGCTGATATAAGGTGACCTCACAAGCTAAAAAAACAAACATTACAACCACAGCAGAAAAAGACTGTAAAGCCGTTCTGAATGCCCTCTGTTGAAAATGAGCCCACCAACTTTTGACCCCTAGATCGCAAAGCAAGAAATGGATTTGCACTGGAGCTGTCCCAGGAGTCACAGAATATATTGTTATTCTGTAGCTACTGTATTGTATTCTATCGTTGGTCAGACCCAAGCCACATGTAACAAACATCCTCGTTGTTTAACCTAACAAATCTCCCAATATATAATTTTTTACAGAATAAAGTATATGTATTCTAAATTACTATTTTGTATCTTCTGAGATATAAAGAATAGTTATATAAAAGAGGTCATTTAGTGTCTTGTGATTTACAAAAATATATAATGAACTCATATCAACTAAAAAGTATTTAAACACACCAGTGAACGTGTAAATTAACCTGTTTGTAAACATGAATATATATGTCTTATCTCTTCATCTGTCCATCAAACATACGCATTTCAACTGTGCTTGCTATTTCTCATGTTTTTCAAGCGAACACAAATCCTTTCAAAGTTTGGTGTTCAATCAACAAATGAAAGAAATTCCTGTTGTTGCCAAATTGTTGTTTCATGCAAGTTCTTTTTTTCTGCATTTCCTAAGAGTCCAGCTGGTGAAAGGACATAATAGCCAAGTTCAGATAAAAACCTGAGGACTTTTAGAGGTCTATGACAGTCGTTTAATGAACTTTCTATTAATTTCTATTCATTCAGTTGCGTAGCATGTTTTCCTTCAGGGCACTTTATGAACTTCAAAAGCCTTAACCAATTGCAGTAGTGGGATGGGGAAATTGTCCCCAAGAGAGAACACACTAAAACCAGAAAATGGTTGACAGCGTATGAATTTTGAGCAAATAAGAAAAGTGTTACCATGTTCAAGTCTACGTCAAGGTGGAAGTTTTGTGGCCCATTTGGACATTCACGATCAAAGTGATGTCGTGTATAATATTATGTATTTATAAGATTGTAACAACATTATCAACAATAAACCGCATATTTGGATCTGTATGTATCATGATAATAAGCTAGATTTGATTCTAAATTCCTTTATAAACTGATGTCAACTTAATGTGGAGAAATGAAAAGGGGTCTAACTAGAACAGGGCTAGGGGATGGGACTGTTGGCATGAGCAGGCCTTATGTCAGAACTCATAAATGTGGTAGTAAGAGATTACGTTTCCATTGTATCATGTAATACGCTACTCCTATTGGTGGCACAATGTTATCATAATGGTAAAATTATTTAAAGTAATTAATGCCATTCCCATATACCACCGCAATTCAAGAACGGCTCTTTTATAAGCTTCCCACGACATGTGCTTGTTTGTTCTTGTGTATCTTAGGTTCATGATTATACCGTTATAAAAGGGCATCACTAACAACCTGAATGGTAGGAAATGAATACCTCTGGAAAGAAATGTATGAGTAGCTAATAATGATCTTTCATTTGAACTGATTAATGTCATGGCTTCATCTATTGACATGTTTTACAGGTAAAGCTATTCCTTTTATCTCAAGTACCTTTAATGGAATGTTATATTGGTTTTAAATGTTGGTGTTTTCACATTCAATAGTTTGTGTGTGAATTTCTTGAAGCTAGTCTAAACCTGAAACTGATGACCAAACTGCTGTGCATTGGGGGTCGTAAATGTATTTTTCAGGTGATGTACTTATGTCTGTAAAACATAAATGAATATACATTTTGCTCGAAGGAAATTTATCCAGAATATATATTGTATATTTATGAACTTATAACATTTTGTATCTATTTGTGAAATACATCATAAAACTGTCATAAACTGTCATAAAACCCATTCAGCACCAGCCAGAGAAGTGTGGTGTTAACTAACATTTACAAGTGTATTAGTTGTAGCTTTTTGAAGAATGAGTTATGTTGATTGACTGGAATTGTTTGTGACATATTGACTGAAATCCCTATCTGTTTTTCTCCTGATATTTTTTTTTCAAAGGGGTGAGAAATACTGTACAGTTTGTGTTTGAGGAGGATGGGGTACATTCATTGATATTTTTTAAATAAAGTATCATGGTAAATCTTGGACTGGAATCATTTAAAAAACTATATTGATGTTCATGTATTTACAGTAATTACTGTGAGTGATTTGCCTCAAATAAAATATATATATATATCATAGGTAATTTCATCGGTTACCCTTATTAGCCTAATTCTAATGACTTTGGCTTTGTTTGAAGAATTTGGCACAATTTGACATATTTAAAACATGTTTAAATAGCTTGCTAGTGTAGCTTATGGTGCTGCCAGCCACACAGCATGTACTGCTCAATCAAACACTGGCAAAGCTCATGTCATTTTCAGAACGTGTGCTGTGCTTATGGGCAGGCACGCACGCACGCGGAGCCAGCTAGTGATGGGCATTCCGAGTCTTTTCGGTGAGCCGGCTGGCCCATTTGGCTCCGTTCACGTAAAAAAAAGCCGGGAAATTTGGCTCCCAAACGGCTCTTTGTTCAAAATGCTTAAAACTTGAACTAGAACCATGATAAATCGCAAATCTACAATGTAAAGCCCAAAAGGTAAGATACTATTATCTCAGATCGTGAAATGCGCGTTCAAATATATTTTTACCTGGCCAAATGATTCGTTTTTGCGTGGACCAGATTCATGCGCTCTCCCCACTATTTATTGTTTCTGTAGTGAGGATTCACATTCTTTAGGTAATTATTTTGTAACGTAACCGTAGAAAAACGTTATTTTGAGCTCAAAAAGCAGTAGCTGCAGTATGCAAATCAGGGAGCCGAATTAATGAGTATTTCACTGATACGATTCGATTCCTAATCTTAACAAAAAAAAGATCCTTTCAAAAGAGCCGTTCGTTCGCGACGCATAGTAGAGCAAACGTTGACGAAGAAGGAACGGTCCTTCAGTTTACTGGTTAAATCGGAGGACTCTGTTTTTCATTTTTATATGTAAGTATTTGGTAAATATTACATTGTTTTTTTTCACAGTTACAGGGTGTAATAAAGTTTTTAAGCAATTGTTACTTGATATGTCACATTGTAGCAACGTACGAATTTGAAGTCGGTTGCTTCAAAGCAATGACAATCTGTAACAAATAACGTTAGCTAAACAACTTTTGTGGAGAACAGACTCAGGCTAATTTACGCGTTGCATTAGCTAGCTAGTTAGTTGTACAAATATGTTTTTAAAAATGTCATTCATATCGGTTACAAAGCTTTTTCTTTAGATGACATAGCTAGGTTTGTTGGACTTGGCAGTTCTGAATTGGTCAAAGGATTGACTTTTTCATCAACTCTTTGACACCTTAATGACTTGACTGAGACGGTCGTATCAATAGCTGTAATTGTCACAGGTTTGAAATAAAGACTCATAGACAGCATGCACTCAGTCAATAAAGTTACAGGCCAGCTTTGAAGAGCTATTTACGTTGACATGCCATTCATCTAAACCCAGCTAAAAATAAATGGACTCTTGCACATTCACTGGGCCCTTTCAAATGTCATTGCAGCCAGGCTCTAGAACTATACGATTTACTAAATGTAGAATTTGAATAGGCTTACTCAGTGTATTGGCCATGTTGTGTCGTCTGAATTAACCTCACATATCATATGTATGAATGCCTATTAGGTCAACTTATAATAGTGTGAACAGTGAAAGTTTAGTGAACAGTTTGTCTGTTTTTCTTTTTGCCGTAGGCCTTCTGCGTGTACCATCTTCATCTCCATTTTCTTCAATCCTGCCCTTGCATGACCTGTGCTGTCTAGGCTAGAAGGCGTCGGCTCCCTGTTCTATTGTGTGTCCCTTGTCACAATGTCCAATGAACCTTCATCTAGATATGCTGCTGCAATATCAGCCCTTTCCCTCAGTTTACCTGCTGTTAACCCCAACCCAACCCTTACCCTCAGTTCATCCACTGCCCCCAACCCACCGCTTACCCCTAAACCCTCTCTTATCCCCAAATCACATATTACCTCCAAATCCCTTACCCCTAAACCACTAGTTGCCCGTACCCCCAAACCACCCTTTGCCATCAAACTACCCACTGCTGCCAGCCCAGCCCCTTTAAATTCATATCCCCCTTCACTTGAGATTTTGGGATCAGATGATGAGGAACAGGAGAATCCATCTGATTACTGCATAGGTACTTCACCAGTGTGCCAAATATAACCAAACAACAATACAATCATGTGTGGTAGAAGGACTTGTTGTATACAGTTTATTGTTGATCGGAAAGAGGTTTCACTGTTTATTGTAGGTGGGTACTACCCGGTGGAAATTGGAGAGATATTCATTGACCGTTACCAGGTGGTGAAGAAGCTGGGATGGGGCCACTTCTCTACTGTGTGGCTAGGCTGGGACATGGAGTAATTATAATAGTTATACTGATAACATTGTTTTTGTTATTGATTGACCTTCGGTTTCATATTGTGATTATGACAGCTGAAGCAAGTGATTCACAATGTTTATTTGTATGTGCAGGAAGAGGCGTTTCGTGGCTCTGAAGTTGGTAAAGAGTGCTCCAACCTTCACAGAGACCGCTTTGGATGAGATCAAGCTTCTGAAATGTGTCAGTATTATATGCCCATGTTCAACATTTTATTCTCTGCTGTGTATGCCTAATCACAGGTTGCCTAGGAGGCAGCTCTACAGAGTGGTCACTAGCTGGCATAACCACAAAGTCATCCAATCAGATTTTGAACTTAAACTTATCCTTAACCTTAAATGAAAATATTTTTGTTGTCATAAATACATTTTTATGATATAGCCAATTGTGACATTGCAGCTGGCCCATCTAGCAGAAATCGCTCAGTTCTGCCTTCAGGGCAAGATTCATGACAATAAATGTTAACCTGTGGCCTAATCAGTGTAATTACTTGCTTGTTCATCAACCAGAACCAGGTTTAGTAGGAACTATATAATTGTATTAGTTGCACAATGGTGATAATAAAAAGGAATATGTTTACTCTCCAGTTATGTCCTGTAATATGTTGTTTTTAGGTAAGGGACAGTGATCCATCTGACCCTAAACGTGACACTGTTGTGCAGCTTATTGATGACTTCAAAGTCTCTGGAGTCAATGGGGAGCGTATCCTTTAAAAGCCACCTACACGTTATCCTTTTACTCATAATATCTTTATCATACAACATGTGTCATATGTTAATTTGCACATTTAATGTAAATGGTTTCTCCTTGATTCAGCTATGTGTCAGATGTATGCATGGTTCTTGAAGTGCTGGGTCACCAGCTGCTGAAGTGGATCATCAAATCCAACTACACTGGCCTTCCCCTGCCCTGCGTTAAGAGCATCCTTAGACAGGTGCTGTGTCTTTCCCCTGTGATCTCCAAATTCTCTCTCTAGCATTTTATCATCCAGAGAAGCTTTTGTGAACTGATGATCTCCTTTGTGTGTTCCCTGCTGTCATGTAGCCACAGTATATCACCATTGTTGTCTCATATCACAGGTTCTTCAGGGCTTAGATTACTTGCACACTAAATGCAAGATTATCCACACAGACATCAAGCCAGAGAACATCCTTTTGAGAGTGGATGAGGTTTACGTCCAGGAGCTGGCAGCCGACACCAAGCTATGGGAGCTGCCAGTGTCTTCTGCTCCCACAAGCTGTTCAGGTTAGTATTGCTCTCAATTCCATGTTGGCATACACGTGTCACTAAGTACATATCCCTGTGGCATTCCTCTGTCTGTCTGACTTATTTTATTTTTATATGGAGGGAAATGGAAAAGATTTGTTACAGAGAGATGGCGATACAATAACAGTGCTGAATATTAGGAAGAGATGATTAACAAGTTTAATATGATTTCAATAGATGGGTCTGTTTTTTTCTTATTCTCTATGATTTGATTTCTTGATTTCTTGTGCCCTGCTGATCTCTTCATCTACTACTGATGCCAGCAAACACCAGTCTAAGAGAAAAGCAGGTATGACAATCAACTCTTTATTATTGTCTCAAAGCATAAACCAATCATAGTGCTACAAAGGCGGAAAAAATATTTTCTGTTCATCTTTTGTTTACCTCATCTATCACCTCTGTCTCTCCTACCCCTCCTGCATTAACCTGGGTATTAGATTGTGTCAAACTTGATGGGGAAATTGACGGTGGCTTTCCAGGCTCTTGGGGTTTGGGTAAGATGGCCTTGGCATTGTGAGTGTGTGCTGATTCACTGCATATTGGCCCTCAGAAGGTCCTTTTGGAGAAAAGCTTTGATCTGGAAATGTGCTATGTTATATCATTTGTTTTGGCTGTTGTCAATAGTTACGGTATTGTTTCAGGTTTTCTACTCATTCAACCATGAAAGCAGTTGTGTGTGTGTGTGTGTGGGTGTGGGTGGGTGGGTGGGTGTTATTTAAAATGTGTATAACCTGCACAATAACAGCATTTCTGTTAATGCTGTTTGTATTCAGTATTTATGTAATATTTATGTATTCTACAAATGTCTGTTTGTAATCAGTCTTTATGTATTCAATCAGTATTCATAACTACACCTTTGCATTTGTAGTGAAATTGCTCACCTTGATAAACTCATCAATAATTAGCATGCACTGCATGAAAAGGGGATATGCAGTTCTGATATTTAAGAAAATGTACCATATTTGCAGAGATTGAACACTGTTGCATGCTGCAACATGAGAGATGTGAATCCCATTTTAAGTTTCCCATCAAACTACTGTGACTGTGCTCATAGACTGGGAAGGTCTCCAGGATCCCGATGGCCAGGTTGTCGAGGAAGGAGAAGAAACAACAACAGCCGCAGAAGGGCGAGGACACTTTAGTTGGCCGTCAGAAGAGGGAGAAACCTCATGTGTCATTCTCTAATATCACCACTCCCTGTAGCATCCCTAATTCCACCTCGTCCCCTAAGCCTTCAGGTCCTGTGCATACTACTTGGAGACGGACCCTGCTGCATGAAGAAACAATGGTCTCTGACAGCAAGGAGTCGGCCTCGTCACCGATGGAAGATGCACCATCATTGACTACAATGTCTCACTGTTCTAGACAATCTATAGTGTTACATCATTCTACCCAGAGAGACAACCTGCCCTCATCACCATCACATGGTCAGTCTTGCTCTGGAGCCAGCAGTTTAGAGTATATTGTAATAGCATATTACCGTGTAGTATACATGTCAGAATACCTGTCCACTAGTCTTTCAAATGAACTTTTATGATTTGCAATATACTATGTCATGCATATGCTGATGATTAAGTTAATTTACATGATTGAAATTGCGTGTTGTAATACCTCGTACAAAGCAACCATTTTACACCAGAGCACTCACAGCGCATCCGTTATTGTAGTGGACAGGCATAGAATTATTCAGTAATATCTATCTGAGGTATCTGCTTTATATTTTGTTTCAGGGTTAAGTGAAACAGATCTGTTGGTGAATCTTCTGAAGCCACAGAATGCTGATAAAATCAGCATCAAGATTGCAGATCTGGGAAACGCCTGCTGGGTGGTGAGTTACTATCTGTCTACAGACATTATGTATTTGAATGAATATATATGTATTAATAAATACTGTGTCTTAGAAGACTAAATGCATTACATTGAAATGATACAGCTTATTATCAACTAATTGCTCATGGTATGGAGTGCTAAGTCTTCATCTCTGCTCTCCTCCAGTACAAACATTTCACAGAAGACATCCAGACCTGCCAGTACCGCTCTGTTGAGGTCCTGATTGGGTCTGACTATGGCACTCCTGCAGATATCTGGAGCATAGCCTGCATGGTGAGAACCCAGGAGCACCACATCCACCCTTATGTTAATGTTAGCTGTCCTAAATATATTTTATTGAGAAGTCTTACATTTCCATAAAGGCGTTTGAGCTGGCTACCGGGGAGTATCTGTTTGAACCCCATTCAGGGGACAACTTCTCACGAGAGGAAGGTAAGCCTTATCCTTTCTCCTCTCTGTCCTGTGTTTTTCCTGGTGATTGTCCTTGCTCTTTAAAAAAAATGCTTTAATGCCTCCCATCAGATCACATTGCTCACATAATTGAGTTGCTGGGACCCCTTCCATCCCAGTTTGCCCTCTCAGGGAGAAACTCCAAGCGATATTTCAATCACAATGGTATATCTATTCACAATTGTTGTATCCACCATAGTCGTTTCCTTTAGCATATGATTCATATTTTGGTGAAAATGTACCTTTCTTTTAGTTTCACCCACAATATAAAATTCAGTTTAGATATCCTGTTCAGGCAATCCCTAGTGTAATCATGTAACACTCTTTCCCTTGTTTGCTCACAGGGCATTTGCGGCGCATCTCAAGGCTGAAACCATGGAGTTTGTGTGAGATCCTGCTGGATAAGTATGAGTGGCCGCGGGAACAGGCAGTCCAGTTCAGTGCTTTCCTCCTCACCATGCTGGAGCCCCTCCCAGAGAAGAGAGCCACCGCTGCCCAGTGTCTGAAACACCCCTGGATCTCCTTATAGACATCATACCACTGCCTGGTGTCTAAACCCCCCCCTGGATCTCCTTATAGACACAAAGCCACCACCGCTGCCCAGTGTCTGAACCCGATCTGGATCTCCTCATGGATACAGAGCAGTCTCACCGATGACACAGAGGTTACACAGGTGACACAGTGTCAAACAGGCTGGGACAAGTGCCTTAATATGATGTTTGAATAGTGGGTAATGGCTGATATTCAGCAAGTGTTATTTTTTCAGCTGATCTTCTGCAATGTTATTTTTCTGTTTGCTCAGGGAGAGCAGTCAACTATCAATATATTTTGTCTGATTATTTAACACCTTTGATGTAAAGAAAATAACTTTTGATTTGGAGAGATATGCCAGATGGCCAGTCTGCCCCTGCTGGGAAAGCTCTATTTTTGTTTTTGAGTTTAATTGAATAAATGTTATTTGTTTATACAAGGTTTTCATTATCTATCGCTTTTCTCTGAATAATAAGATAAAAAAGATTTTGACAGAATTAATAGAAATAGGGTTAGACATTGTGTTAATTTAGCCAATTCATGTATGAATTCAGAATACTCTATGGCTGCATTTAGACAGGCACCCCAATTCTGATATTCTTTTCACTAATTGGTGATTGGTCAAAAGACGAATTAGTGGGAGAAAAAAAAATAGGCTGCCTGTCTATACGCAGCCTATGTGATTCACCTGAATCCTGTCATAAGACCAGTGGAGGCTGCTGAGGGAGGAATGCTCATAATAATGGCTGGAATGCAGCAAATGGAATGGCATCAAACCATGTGTTTGATGTATTTGATATCATTCCACCAATTCCACTCCAGCCATTACCACAAGCCCGTCCTCCCCAATTAAGGTACCACCAACCTCCTGTGCATAAGACCTAATGGAATGACGAAGAAGCAGTGGCTTCAAAGGGGATTAGGATACTGTTGAGTAGGGCTCAAAACTGTAGCCCGGTCACCCAGTCCATGCAGGGTAAGCCATACCTCCCCTGTTTTCACTGCTTCCTTCTGTGCCGTCCCTTCTTTCTGTGTGAGTGTGCTGTGAGTATGTGTTGATGACTGAAAGTGTGCTTTAGTGAGATCTCCACAGCCACACATTCCTCTCAGTTCACATTAAAGTGGCAATCTGCAGTTCAAACAATAACAAAGCGGCCACCCAGCCACCAATGGTCAGTCCTTGTATCTATAGCTCTGTCCATGAGTTTGAGTGGTTACATTTCTCCAGCCCCTTCCCTCAGCTGTTTACCTAATCCATGTTTTAAGGCTATACAGTGTTTGTTCCAATTTACATTGTTTACAAACAAAGGAGTAAAACAAGCATATATAGTTTGTTCTGATGGGGAACGACAGCTCATGAGGCATCAATAAGTTATATTCTTCAAAAAATTTATGGGTATACATCATTCATTTAAAAGTCTAAAAATGGATGTAGCAACTGCAGACTGACGCTTAGGGATGGGTTAGTCTCATGAAAATGTGAGTGTGTGCTCATGTGTGAGACACAAACTGCTGGCAGGTGTGAAACAGTTTTATGGTGAGAGGCAGCATCAAGAAGGAAGAATATCAGCACCCTGATTGGAGGCAGACGAGCTTCAGATGGAAGTGAGATCCGTGTAATGTTATGGCGTTTGCATGTATTTGATCTGTCTTTGCATCGTAAAGTAGTAAACTAAATAGCTACTACCTTGTGCATGCTTGCATTGTTGGTTGCAACTGTGTTTTTATGTTAACAGTGCAGTGAATTGTCTTCTCTTTTTTAACATCTTGTGATATTGTAGAGCATTTTAACATTTTTTACTTGTTGAATTGTGTAGATTTGAATGGAACTTTTCAGATAATAATTACATCAGAGGTTATTGAAGCTAAATATGTGTGGCATGTGTTTTTCTCTTCACCTCACCCTGGAATGATCTTCAGAGTTGTGTTTCATTGAGTTCTCGCTCTTTGTACATTGCAATTTATAATCATTTAGTATAATCTGACTGTAATATTTTCTTTTATATAGATTTTCAGTTTAGTCACCAAACACCTTGATTCACTGGGGTGTAATGCCCACTGGAATATGGTACAGTTAATCTGCTTCATCAAACAACTCAAAGTATATTTGCTATCAAATGAAGACACTATATCTGAGCAAACCATGCCTTATTCATTTCCAGAGGCTTTTATGTATGTAGATACAGTACATGTGTAAGAAAGCCAAAGTAAAGATGCTAACAACTCTTGACCTGTTCTGCCCGTTGCTATGCAACTCAAAGCCCAACTTAATAGGCATTACCTCAGCTCAGCCTCTCCTTGTCTTTCAGACATGAGTTACATTTTCTATTAAAGGTTTAAGAGTCCCTCCCCGTGCTCTTTTCTGTTTTCACAGAAAACCGAAATTCCCTTTTTTCTGTGTTTTGGCTTAAGGCTGAGTTCTTATCCTTTTTGCACTTTTCTTCAACTCAACCACCATGTTTCAGAGGTGGTTTGGATTTTCAATATGAGTGTTATATTGTTGACTGTCTTTTCTTAATGCATAGACACTTTATATATTTGTTGTTACTTTGTCATGGTCCAGTGGGATTAGTTAGTATTATTTGTAACACTTAACTGGAAAGGAAAGTGGGATACCTAGTCAGTTGTACAACTGAATGCACTCAACTGAAATGTGTCTTCCGCTGTCATGTCTCAGCCTCCAGTATTTATGCTGCAGTAGTTTATGTGTCGGGGGGCTGGGGTCAGTTTGTTATATCTGGAGTACTTCTCCTGTCCTATTCGGTGTCCTGTGTGAATCTAAGTGTGCGTTCTCTAATTCTCTCCTTCTCTCTTTCTTTCTCTCTCTCGGAGGACCTGAGCCCTAGGACCATGCCCCAGGACTACCTGACATGATGACTCCTTGCTGTCCCCAGTCCACCTGGCCATGCTGCTGCTCCAGTTTCAACTTCCACCTGACTGTGCTGCTGCTCTAATTTCAACTGTTCTGCCTTATTATTATTCGACCATGCTGGTCATTTATGAACATTTGAACATCTTGGCCATGTTCTGTTATAATCTCCACCCGGCACAGCCAGAAGAGGACCGGCCACCCCACATAGCCTGGTTCCTCTCTAGGTTTCTTCCTAGGTATTGGCCTTTCTAGGGAGTTTTTCCTAGCCACCGTGCTTCTACACCTGCATTGCTTGCTGTTTGGGGTTTTAGGCTGGGTTTCTGTACAGCACTTTGAGATATCAGCTGATGTACGAAGGGCTATATAAATACATTTGATTTGATTTGATGTAACCCAACCCTTCTGAATCAGAGAGGTGCCGGGGGCTGTCATAATCGACATCCACCTGGACACATTCATGTATTTGTTTATAATATTCATATAAATTGCTCTCTGCTGGAGAGTAATAAGTGGGTATGAAAACAGGGCTTAAATAATAACGCAGGAGGATATGTTTGAGTGTCATCTGCTACATAGTAAACACCCTTTTCATTAGCCTAGTACTAAAAGGAGCTATTAATTTCGCTATGGTCATGCAGATTTCTTGTGGACATACTGTATTGCAAAATATTTTTAAATGTGTACAGTGTTTCTATGGACTTATGTGTTTATCATAAATTCTCCGAGGGTGTCTCAGGGGGAGTTGGCATATGCAAAAAAGACTTAGGACAAATATAAGCAGCCACTAAACAAAAAATATATTATATTACAGTTAATTCATCTTGTGTGTCCTAGCATGTGGCTGAGCCTTCTTTCTGGTTAGATCGACTGAGCAGCTTTCCTCTTTGCTCTCTACCGCTAGGTGATCCCCACAGCTATGCAGTATCATGGAAGACTGGCACTACTGTGGCATGATGTCATCGTGGAGCGTGTTCTTGACACTTTGACCCGGACATCACGTCCTCAGGTGAGCTCTCTAAACAGATTTACAGTCCAGTCTTTGGTTTAAAGAAAATGCTTTAGTATGGTGGTATTGTGATTCTCCCAGACCTGTCATGAAAGGTTACATGACAGTATTTCCCTTCCAGAGTTTCAGAGTGAAATGACAGTGTGTGTGTCATCCCTTTAATCTAGGCCTAATCGTGTAACGTAATGTATGCCTCATCGTATGTACAATACCAGCTGTCATTTCCCCTCTGAAATATCTACCATCTTCTGAAGGCAGTGCAGAGGAAAGCCGCTGTGGTAGACCCCCAGAGTGTGATCACAGCCATCGACCACTTCTGCAAACATAGAGAATGGGCCATGAATGTGGGCGAGGAGAAAGGTGCTGTATGGATTAAATGTTCTTTCAAAATCAAATCAAATCAAATTTATTTATATAGCCCTTCGTACATCAGCTGATATCTCAAAGTGCTGTACAGAAACCCAGCCTAAAACCCCAAACAGCAAGCAATGCAGGTGTAGAAGCACGGTGGCTAGGAAAAACTCCCTAGAAAGGCCAATACCTAGGAAGAAAACTAGAGAGGAACCAGGCTATGTGGGGTGGCCAGTCCTCTTCTGGCTGTGCCGGGTGGAGATTATAACAGAACATGGCCAAGATGTTCAATGTTCATAAATGACCAGCATGGTCGAATAATAATAAGGCAGAACAGTTGAAACTAGAGCAGCAGCACAGTCAGGTGGAAGTTGAAACTGGAGCAGCAGCATGGCCAGGTAGACTGGGGACAGCAAGGAGTCATCATGTCAGGTAGTCCTGGGGCATGGTCCTAGGGCTCAGGTCAGTTGAAACTGGAACAGCAGCATCTTTGAATGGGTTATCGATAACCAGCTGAATGCAAAGTTCTTTTCATACGTAATCTTCTTTATATCTACAGTCACCTCCAAAATTATTGCCATCCTTTATAAAGATTAACAAAAAAGTCTGTATAAAATATATCTATATTATTTTATACTAATACAATTGCTCAGAGAAAGAGATTTTGTTTAAACGTTTTTAAAAATGGCACCCATAAAGATTATTATTATAAATAAAATCAAACAAAATCAAATCTGCATTAACATTATAATTTCTTAAAGTTAATCTCAGTTTAAGGAACTGTATTGTGACCTTCCATGGTTTCTTGTTTCAATTGGGTATCAAAATTAGGTAACACGCATGTAAAATCACAATGGGGAAATGTAAAGAACTCACAAATGAAAAGAGAAAAATGGTTGTTGACTTTCATAAATCAGGCAATGTGTACAAAAAAAAGACTTAAAAACCAAATATACCTTTTAGCACTATTAGGACAACAATTGAGATGTTTAAAACCACTGGAACAGTGGTAAACTTGCCTGGAGTAGGACTCATGTGTATCTGAGAAAGAAAAGTCCAAGAGCCACAGTTGGAGAATTACAGAATTTGGTTGCATCTTGGGGTGACCAAGTCAACAATTCAACAGTTACACACCACTTTTAGGCCAATTGGCTAGTTGGAAGGGTTGACATAAAAAAAAGCCTTCATTGAGCTCAACTAACAAATGTAACAATTTGGAACTGGGTGGTTTGGTGAGATGAGACAAACATTTTATTATTATTATTTTTTAAACTTATTAAACAAATATTTTTCTTGAGCAATTGTAGCAGTATATAACAATACATATGTATTTGTTTTATTATATACAGTCTGTTTTGCTTATCTTCATCAAGAGTGCTAATCATTTTGGAGGGGAATGTATATATTTCTTTCAGTCTCGTATGATTATTGGATAGAGATATAGTGCTAGAAGAGCAGTAGGCTGCAGCAGTATTTACTTAATGTGTTCCAGAGGCAAAGGCTTAGATTGCTAGACCACCCCAGGCCACATGTCTACCTGGTCTTGACTCAGGCCACATCTTTGTGTGTGTGTGTGTGTGTGTGTGTGTCTATACACTGTATGTGTTCATTACAGGCTCCATTCCGGACTCTGTGGTCAATGAAGTGTCTTGGAGTTAGGCACTTACTGTGGGTACTCAACAGTTTGAGTAGCTCGCCTATTACCCCCTGGCGTCAGTGTCATTACCTTGGAGTTCAACCCAGATTATTCTGACACTGCTCGTCAAGTCATCAGATGGTCAGGACTGGAGGAGAAGGTAAAATGAGATTGGGATGGATTAACATAATGACATGATGATGAACAGGATGTACATTCCTGTAAATTTGGGTGGGTTGTAGATGTTACAACATACAGGTCAGTTGTAGCTCAGAAGCTTAGATGAGATCTCATTACTGTTGTCCAGGTGCAGCAAGTGGAGGGAGCCTCAGGAACTTGGATCCCTCGATTGAAGGAGCATTTCGGGGCCCAGGTGTTTGACTTAGTTTTCCTGGACCACTGGAAAGATCGCTACCTTCCTGACACAAAACTTCTGAAGGTATGTAAGATAACTAATTTGACCGTCCTGTGATTATAGGGAATCATTGATAGTCTTACACTCTTACATTGATTGATATGATCAATCAAAACACAAAACAAATGTAATTATTCTCTCTCTTTCTCCTTCTCTTTCTCCCATTCCCCCCAACTCTATCCTCCTATCTCCCTCTCTCTCTAGGAGTGTGGTCTCATACAGAAAGGCACAGTGATGCTGGCAGACAATGTCATCTGTCCAGGAACCCCTGACTATCTGTAGTACGTCTGCAACAGCTCTCACTACAACAGCCACTACTACAGATCACACCTGGAGTACACTAAAGCAGAGAACGTTCTGGGGAAGTCTGTGTTCTTAGGGTACTAGCCAAACAGTGAGCATCTTGCTTTAAAACACCAACTCTCTCTTGATAAAACATTTTGGGTTAGTTTCAATTCAAAGTGCCGTCTTATGACATGCTGTAACTTACTGTGCTAAGCATTTCTTTATCTGTAGAACTGATGTTATCTAGAGTAAGCAAATATGTATTTGAAAAACTATTTCTACTTGTGTTTTGACATTGTCACAATGCTGTCTTGCTATGCAAATGATGAAAATACCATCAGTTTTACAGCTGCAGAATTACAGTAGTGTGATGTCTTTTTCAAACATGGATTTAATACACTAGGTGGCAGTGGTGTGCCTTTTTAGATATTCAATCAGACAACTGAAAAGCAGCATGCAGTGGTCCCGTCATAACTTCATAGCATTTATAGCCTTCTTTCCGGTGTAGGTAGACAGAAATGGTCTAAAGTCTTACACCATATCTAGCAACGTAAAATAATGATTAATATTTTGTTTTGACACTGTATCAGATCTACATTGAGTTATTAAAGGTTCTGTGAGAAAGGTCTATGTTGCACTGCTTTAAACTCATTTTATAGATTTAAATCTTTGATTTGATAAAATCCAATGGGTATCAAACAGATCACTAAGCTATTAACTTAAGTCGGATATTAACAGTACTGATTAACGTGACTTATCCTGGAGATGCTATAGAAAATGATCACATCTATACAGTAGAGAAACAAATGCACCAGATGTACCTGATTGTGAATCACAGTATTGTTTAAGTTAATAGTTGGTAGAATATGTCCCTTACATGATATTTCGACATGTGAATTAACAGGTGTGTATGAGAATGTATGAATCAAATCAATGCCTTTCTAATCTCCCCTGCAAAGTGACGGAGTGACGGTGTTCCATCATAAATGGGGGAGGGACTACATATAGAACAAGCTGCATTAAAAACATATAGGCTAGTCCACCTAGGGATTTCTTCACAGACGCCCGCATGATAATCCCAATCTGTGGCCATTAGTGCACTGAGAGAGAAGAGGGTTCGGGAGAGAGAGAGGGAGTGACAGAGAGAAACAGAGAGCGAGAGGGGGAGAGCTTTTAAGGGATTTGGCAGTGATTTGTCGAATCTCAGTGGCGTAATGTACTTTTTCTACTGATTTAGACATGATGCTATACACGGAAGCCTCGAAAGCCAACGTTTTCAATATGTTTTTATGAACTAAAACACATTTTTTTATGTTATTGAACGATTTGAGTCCATTACAGTTATTTTGGGAAAATAAATATAATATCTGAGATGTTAATAGATATACTTTTCGCTAAAACAACGAAGAAACGGGCACTGAATATCATCACATATTAAATATGGGAATAGGCCTATTTGGGAATGATGGCGTGATGGGTCAAATCAAGAATGGTCCAAATGGAATGCTCAGGTAAGCAGTCAATTCTTATATTTATGTACAAATATATGTCACATCTCTATTTCAAGGCCTTGCAGAATTTGTGTAGACTTCAGGCCAGTATCAAACACAGTTTTTTCATTGTTTGCACAATATTGATATGTGCATCAAATGATAGCATGTGATGTTTGGTTGGATGATAATCATACAACTAAGATAAAATTCTGTTTTGCAACAACAAAAGGTTTAAAGGTTTAATTATCCTTACTCTGTGAAACATCATATTTGCATAACAATATTATTGTCATTTCAATATCTTCAGTTGGTTATGTCTTAATAACCTTTTACTGCAGTTGGCTAAATCAGGGTCACACAGGGTGTTTCTTGGTAGTCTTAAACAAATCTACTTTGAAACAAAAGTATACACCTCACACACATGGTTATGGGCTTAAAAAAGACATGTACCATGTCAGATATAGATTTGTAATGTATTATATTTTGTGTTTGCGTTCCAATATACCACTATATACATCGTAAAAGACTGAAATATAACAAAACTGTTTAAATTAACAAAGAAACACCTGATTTTTGGCAGCTTCAAAAAAGAAAAGTTGATTAATTATGATTTTTTTTTGTTGCAATATAACATTATATCCTTGAGGCCACTCAGTCCTTTGATTGCAGGAAACGGGTACACCAAATATTTTACCAATTTTCAATACTGTTATAACTTATTCGGATCTCCCCCTCACATAGTGAAAATGTAAGAAAAGTAAGCTGGATAGGCAGTCAAACTGTGAGCTATATTTCAGTATATATATTTCAGTATATATATTCTTAGCGTCATATCGGGATGAAATTCCTTGTTCCTTACACAAGTCATATTTTGATCTTGAACATGCACCTTAATTCTTCTATTTCTCTCACCCCTATGTCTCCCTTATGTTTCATTAAACCTAAACAGTATTACATAAAATAATACTGTTTTTATGTTATAAAATAACATAAAACACATATACTGTATCTGTCCATGTTCGCTTTTGTGAAATATTTATGCAATGTTATTACTTTGCACTTTGCTGCTCTCTTGGCTGTGTTTTACTTGTCCAACCCTTTTCATACAGATAACCTTTACTCATGAAGACTCTCTGCTGTGGTGTTTGAGCGGGTTGATTTTCTAGTCTAGGAGCAGTAGATATTCTCGGACACAGACACACACTTTTAAACAAATTTGTTAGGCTCATTTTGAGACTGTCGTGAAGAACTGAAGTGGCATGTCCTATAGTGTCTACTTGAATGATAATGTTTCAGAATATTATACACTGAACAAAAATATAAATGCAACATGCAACAACATCAAAGATTTGACTGAGTTACATTTCATATAAGGAAATCAATCAATACAAATAAATTCATTAGGCCCTAATCTATGGATTTCACATGACTGGGCAGCGGGTCACAATTAGTTTTTCCCCACATAATTACTCACAGAAATACTCCTCAGCCCCCCCCCCCCCCCCTGCATATTTTAGACTGGCCTTTTAGGTGCACCTGTGTAATGATCATGCTGTTTAATCAGATTCTTGATATGCCACCACTGTCAGGTGGATGGATTATCTTGGCAAGGGGAAAATGCTCACTAACAGGGATGGAAACAAATGTTAGCACAAAAGTTTTGATAAATAAGCTTTTTGTGTGTATGGAACATTTCTGGGATCTTTTATTTCAGCTCATGAAACATGGGTCCAACACTTTACATGTTGCATTCATATTTTTGTTCAGTATCTATATGCCAGTGATGTCAAGACATTGTGTATTGTAATCTCTGCTGCCATGGTTAGTGCATTTGCAGATCAATTTGTATGATAAACAGTTATTTGACTCATGCAGTGTTAGTTTAAAATGTATGTAATGAAAGCTATACAGATGTATTTAACTTAACCAAAGACCAACATGTCCTCATTAAACTGTTCACAGGTATCAAAGGTAGAGGGAGGAGCCTGGTACTTTAACACTGAATACAGGAACCTTTGATGGCCAAAATCATGACATCACAGAGCCACAAATCGCAGTCCTGCTGTGGGTTTGGTCCACCGTTTGGATGTCATGTAACAACATTTCCCAGGTTACTGTTAATGTTGTTTCTGGGTCTAAGTCCAGAGACATGGGCTCAGCAGGGCACACAACCACACTCCATCAAGATTGAGGGGGACATCACCCTGGGTGGCCTGTTCCCAGTGCACTCCCGTGGGCCAGCCGGTGTGCCCTGTGGGGAGATCAAGCGGGAGAAAGGTATCCACCGTATGGAGGCCATGCTGTATGCCCTGGATCAGATCAACAGTGACCCTGACCTCCTGCCTAACATCACACTGGGGGCCAGAATCCTGGACACCTGTTCTAGGGACACCTACGCCCTGGAGCAGTCGCTAACCTTCGTCCAGGCCCTCATCCAGAAGGATAATTCGGACGTGCGCTGCTCTAATGGCGAGCCACCCATCATTCCCAAACCGGAGAGGGTGGTCGGAGTAATCGGGGCATCCGGCAGCTCAGTGTCCATCATGGTGGCCAACGTGCTGAGACTCTTTGCGGTGAGACTCCTTCTTGTGCTGTGCATTGCAGCCCTCACTGTACTATATTCCCATGCTACAGCATTATCCTCACACACATACATATATTCTTCAGCAGAGTTAAAGGCCCAGTGCAGTCAAAAACTTGATTTGCCTATGTTTTATATATATTTCCACACTATGAGGTTGGAATAATACTGTGAAATTGTGGAAATTATGATAATGCCTTTAGTGTAAGAACTGTTTGAAAAAACTGCCTGAAATGTCTTCCTGGTTTGGTGGGAAGGAGTGTTGGCCTTCCATGGTGACATCGCCATGCAGTTAATAGACCAATAAGAAAGAGAGCTCCAAACCTCTGCCAATAACAGCACATTTTCAGTTTTTCCCTCCCCACTCAAACCACTCCCACACAATCTTGGCTAAATTCTTTCTTGAGAAATTAAAGCTATTTTTGTTTCTTTTTGACCATTTTAATCAAAGTTATTTAATTGTTACCTAGAAATGATTTTATATTGAGATAAAAACAGCCAAATCGGACCTTTAATATACCTTTACATTATGTAATGTGTGGGGCAATTGTGTGTTTTGATATAAATCAAAACTACACATTGAACTAACGTCTGTGCCAGTGGGATGTAGCAGTAGGGTATGACGTCTATGGAAAGTGAACACTATTCCCCTGTGAATCCATGTTCTGAGCCGCGAATAGGTTTTCCTGATGAATCAGCTGTGAACTTACACCCTGGCATTTTCCTCAACTGTTTCATTTCACACAAACTCAATATAAGATACTCTGCTAATTGCTATAACGGGACACTAGGGCTGCCTAAATCCCTCAGTGACTTAGTGACATGACTCATTAATGACCCACTAGTAATCTAGAAATGTCACTGTTAAAACTAGCCATTTCAACTAGGTTCAATAATCTTCAGGTTCAAGAAGCTAAGCATCTACCATCTCTAGTCCTCTGTCACTAGTTAATTCTCTTTATGGAGAGCTATTAGTTGGGAACCAAGGCGTCACCTTGCATATCGTGAAGATGTTAACTACAGAATTGTAGATCCCATCCTCCATTAAGCCCTTCTCAGCAGCTCAGGACCCAGTCTGAAAATAGAGCATCAGGCCAGAGGGATGACATTGGTTCTACGATATCACCAACTTTCTAACCGGTGTTCTGCAGATTTAACTAAATGGTGGGCTTGTCCTGTACGTATGTACTCAGGGATGGAAATTAAGTCAGCCTGCTAGTCAGAGGCTAGTATTCTTTAGACCAGACTTGTAGAAAATGTGTCCAACCAGCCTGCTGGCTAAAGAAACTGTCTTTTCAAATATTGCATGGCACAGATTTTGGACCTGGGCTACTTAAAAATGTGGTCTACTAACTGGCCAGTGCCCAAAATCCATAAGTTCCATCCCATAATGTACCGTTCTAGAGTTTGCACAGTTACTCAGATAGAGTCTGATGTGTGATGTCCTCAGTCTGATTTAATACGCATTGTATCACCTTTATTTAATACCAGAGTCAGAGAGAATTTGTTTAAAAGCGTAATTTTCATGATTTAATATGATTGTTCTCTCATTTTAATCACAATACATAATATTCTAACATGACATCTGAACTACATGTTCTCTGTGGTATTTATTAAACGTTTGAGTTGTCCTGGTCTTGAGAGTGAATTGTAAGAGCTCTGGGAAGGGTAAGGTTTGTCTATAGGGTTGAGGTCAGAGATCCCTGTAAATGTCATTGAACTCAACACACATGGCACTGACAATATACATGGCATGGCCAAATAACCTGATAGGGTTGCAAACATAGCAGAACAGTCTATTTATTTTTTGATAGACATTTGTCTGACAGCCATAATCAATTTATTTCTGAAGATAATTGATGTCATCCTTGTCTTTTGGTTTAAAGGAGGCTTAATGTTGTTTTAGGAATTCGTGTTGGAATGTAAATATTGGAAATTAATGTTACTATTGATGTTATCAATGTTTGGTGTATTGAATTTCACTCTCCCCAACAGAAGACTATATACACTACTCAAAAAAATAAAGGGAACACTAAAATAACACATCCTAGATCTGAATGAATGAAATATTCTTATTAAATACTTTTTTCTTTACATAGTTGAATGTGCTGACAACAAAATCACACAAAAATGATCAATGGAAAACCACACTACAGGCTGATCCAACTTTGATGTAATGTCCTTAAAACAAGTAAAAATTAGGCTCAGTAGTGTGTGTGGCCTCCACGTGCCTGTATAACCTCCCTACAACGCCTGGGCATGCTCCTGATGAGGTGGCGGATGGTCTCCTGAGGGATCTCCTCCCAGACCTGGACTAAAGCATCCGCCCAGACCTGGACAGTCTGTGGTGCAACGTGGCGTTGGTGGATGGAGCGAGACATGATGTCCCAGATGTGCTCAATTGGATTCAGGTCTGGGGAACGGGCGGGCCAGTTCATAGCATCAATGCCTTCCTCTTGCAGGAACTGCTGACACACTCCAGCCGCATGAGGTCTCGCATTGTCTTGCATTAGGAGGAACCCAGGGCCAACCGCACCAGCATATGGTCTCACAAGGGGTCTCATCTCGGTACCTAATGGCAGTCAGGCTACCTCTGGCGAGCACATGGAGGGCTGTGCGGCCCCCCAAAGAAATGCCACCCCACACCATGACTGACCCACCGCCAAACCGTTCATGCTGGAGGATGTTGCAGGTAGCAGAACGTTCTCCACGGCGTCTCCAGACTCTGTCACGTCTATCACATGTGCTCAGTGTGAACCTGCTTTCATCTGTGAAGAGCACAGGGCGCCAGTGGCGAATTTGCCAATCTTGGTGTTCTCTGGCAAATGCCAAACGTCCTGCACGGTGTTGGGCTATAAGCACAACCCCCACCTGTGGACGTCGGGCCCTCATACCACCCTCATGGAGTCTGTTTCTGACCGTTTGAGCAGACACATGCACGTTTTTGGCCTGCTGGAGGTCATTTTGCAGGGCTCTGGCAGTGCTCCTCCTGCTCCTCCTTGCACAAAGGCGGAGGTAGCGGTCCTGCTGCTGGGTTGTTGCCCTCCTACGGCCTCCTCCACGTCTCCTGATGTACTGGCCTGTCTCCTGGTAGCGCCTCCATACTCTGGACACTACGCTGACAGACACAGCAAACCTTCTTGCCACAGCTCGCATTGATGTGCCATCCTGGATGAGCTGCACTACCTGAGCCACTTGTGTGGGTTGTAGACTCCGTCTCATGCTACCACTAGAGTGAAAGCACCGCCAGCATTCAAAAGTGACCAAAACATCAGCCAGGAAGCATAGGAACTCCTTTATTGGGGGTGTCTTGCTAATTGCCTAATTGCCTATAATTTCCACCGGTTGTCTATTCCATTTGCACAACAGGTTTGCTGTGTCTGTCAGCGTAGTGTCCAGAGCATGGAGGCGCTACCAGGAGACAGTGTTGCTTCCTAAGTGGACAGTTTGATTTCACAGAAGTATGATTGACTTGGAGTTACATTGTGTTGTTTAAGTGTTCCCTTTATTTTTTTGAGCAGTGTAGTTGGAGCCATATATGGTATTCATGCAGATGTGGGATCTTAATTTGAGCCAGTTTACAACAGCAAGAAAATAATCCTGCAGCAACAGGAAATGTGAATTATTATGTGGATTATAATTAATGGACATTTTTGTAGGGGTTGATGTATTTTTCGTAAGGGAAAATCAAGTCTGAAATTTCAAAGTGGAAATTACAAACTTCAGAAGCCTTTTTAAACCTCAAATACACTACAAGATTAACATGTCCTGCAGTGCAGGAAAGTTCACTTGTAACAGGGTGATCAAATTAAGATCTTAGATCTGTATCAGAGTAATGTATGAATGTTCCCACTAGAGGGAAAGGGTGAAAGTAAAGCAACAAATTTAAGCTGCACGTGGCTATCAGAATTAAATATATTGTATGGCTTCCAGCTGTGAAATGGTAACCTTGTCTCTTGATCTTTGTTTCTCTCCCTCTGTGCTTAACGTAATTTGACTAAAACCCATATAATCCTTCCAGATAATCTGTGAAATTGTTATCTCCCTCTTCTCTCCTTCTCCCTTCACAACCCCTTGTGTCTACCTTTCTCTCCTCATCCCTCCAAAGAACCTCTCATTAAACCATGGGAAGGCATTAGTGGGGTCAGTGCCAAGACCACTCACATAAACTGTGTCATTAATGAAGTAGCACACCAGTAAATTAATCTTGTCATCAATTTCTTTCCAAACAAATGCTTTTACTGCGGTGAAATTTATCATCTGTATTTTACCATGACGTTGGCTTTTATGGCCGACACAGAGCAGTAGTTATTGCTGTAGCAATATTACACTGTATGAATGTTCCAGTGGATTACATTGGCTGGACAAGTGAGAACTATTCAGCACCCTCCATTATAGTGTTGTTTTGGGACAAAATGCCTGGCAATGTGGTATTATGTTGTTTGTTTACCAACTGTGTGTATGATTTATCCAGACGAAGATTGATTTGATAAATGACACATGGTGTCTGGTGCTGCAGAGAAAGGCCCACATGGTTCAGTAACTTTTCAACATCCAGTAACTGTCCTTTTGAATCTAATGATTGTCTCTGGTATCTTTTTAAAGTTCAGCACATGCAGCCATTAACATCATGTAACATCTGTATCTTTCAGATCCCCCAGATTAGTTATGCGTCCACGGCTCCAGAGCTGAGTGACAAAAGCCGTTATGAGTTCTTTTCCCGTGTGGTCCCTCCTGACTCCTACCAGGCCCAGGCCATGGTGGACATCGTCAAGGCTATGGGGTGGAACTACGTATCTACACTGGCCTCAGAAGGAAATTACGGAGAGAGTGGTGTCGATGCCTTCCTCCAGATATCTCGAGAGGCAGGTTTGTACTGAATTTAGTGGTAAATTGACATTTTCTGATGTAGCGTAACGATGGCCACTATGGTGTTGCAATTGATGGTACTGTATGGGGAGGATATGAGGTCCAATGAAGAAACACCTTGATGGTTTGAATCTTGTGTCTTTCTTCTCCCTTTATTCAGGAGGTCTATGCATCGCCCAATCCATTAAAATCCCCCGAGAGCCCAAACCAGGGGGCTTTGATAAGATCATTAAGAGATTAATGGAGACCTCTAATGCTCGTGGGGTCATCATCTTTGCCAATGAGGACGACATCAGGTGAGTGGTAACTTAGTAGTAACTTTTCCTTTCCTTTCCATAGGAAGGTTGTCACATAACCACCATGTTCTACTTGTTCTCTAAGCTCTACAGTACCAAGTTCCTATAGAGTCTAGAGCTACTAAAGGACCAGTGTGCTAATGTCTTACCACCACTTCTCGCAGACGTGTCTTAGAGGCAGCAAAGAGGGCCAACCTGACGGGTCACTTCCTTTTTGTGGGCTCTGACAGCTGGGGGGCCAAGAGCTCGCCCATCCTGGACCAGGAGGATGTGGCTGAGGGGGCTGTCACCATCCTCCCTAAGCGGGCCTCCATTGACGGTAAGGAAAACATATGGAAAAGGTATTGCAGAGATACATTATATTTTGGTATTCAGTATGACTTTAACTTCAGAGGGTGATGGGAAAGTCTTAAACATATGGTGATAGTGATGTTCTGTTTGTCCTCTGTTGGTTCTTTGCCAAGGGTTTGACAACTACTTCACCTCAAGATCTCTGGAAAACAACAGAAGGAACATCTGGTTTGCTGAATACTGGGAGGACGACTTCAAATGTAAACTGACCCGAGCAGGTATCAAGTACGACCTTGGTAGGAGAAAATGCACAGGTAGGAGAAGAGGTTACTTCTGACATATGTTATATCTCAAATCAGCAGATTTATTTATAGGCTACACTGGCTTTAACCATTGTATGCCACCCTTCCTCTCTTCTTCAGGTGAAGAGAGAATCGCTCAGGAATCTCAGTATGAGCAGGAAGGGAAGGTACAGTTTGTGATTGACGCGGTGTATGTCATGGCCCATGCCTTACACAGCATGCACCTGGACCTCTGTCCGGGCTCCATGGGTGTCTGTGAGAAGATGGACCCAGTGGAAGGGAGTAAGCTGCTCCAATACATTCGCTCAGTCAACTTTAATGGTGAGTTGGAATTTATTTAATTTAATTTAATTTATTTCACCTTTATTTAACCAGGTAGGCAAGTTGAGAACAAGTTCTCATTTACAATTGCGACCTGGCCAAGATAAAGCAAAGCAGTTCGACACATACAACGACACAGAGTTACACATGGAGTAAAACAAACATACAGTCAATAATACAGTAGAAACAAGTCTATATACAATGTGAGCAAATGAGGTGAGAAGGGAGGTAAAGGCAAAAAAGGCCATGATGGCAAAGTAAATACAATATAGCAAGTAAAATACTGGAATGGTAGTTTTGCAATGGAAGAATGTGCAAAGTAGAAATAAAAATAATGGGGTGGAAAGGAGCAAAATAAATAAATAAATCAAATACAGTAGGGAAAGAGGTAGTTGTTTGGGCTAAATTATAGGTGGGCTATGTACAGGTGCAGTAATCTGTGAGCTGCTCTGACAGTTGGTGCTTAAAGCTAGTGAGGGAGATAAGTGTTTCCAGTTTCAGAGATTTTTGTAGTTCGTTCCAGTCATTGGCAGCAGAGAACTGGAAGGAGAGGCGGCCAAAGAAAGAATTGGTTTTGGGGGTGACTAGAGAGATATACCTGCTGGAGCATGTGCTACAGATGGGAGATGCTATGGTGACCAGCGAGCTGAGATAAGGGGGGACTTTACCTAGCAGGGTCTTGTAGATGACATGGAGCCAGTGGGTTTGGCGACGAGTATGAAGCGAGGGCCAGCCAACGAGAACGTACAGGTCGCAATGGTGGGTAGTATATGGGGCTTCGGTGACAAAACGGATTGCACTGTGATAGACTGCATCCAATTTGTTGAGTAGGGTATTGGAGGCTATTTTGTAAATGACATCGCCGAAGTCGAGGATTGGTAGGATGGTCAGTTTTAAAAGGGTATGTTTGGCAGCATGAGTGAAGGATGCTTTGTTGCGAAATAGGAAGCCAATTCTAGATTTAACTTTGGATTGGAGATGTTTGATATGGGTCTATAAGGAGAGTTTACAGTCTAACCAGACACCTAAGTATTTGTAGTTGTCCACGTATTCTAAGTCAGAGCCGTCCAGAGTAGTGATGTTGGACAGGCGGGTAGGTGCAGGTAGCGATCGGTTGAAGAGCATGCATTTAGTTTTACTTGTATTTAAGAGCAATTGGAGGCCACGGAAGGAGATTTGTATGGCATTGAAGCTTGCCTGGAGGGTTGTTAACACAGTGTCCAAAGAAGGGCCAGAAGTATACAGAATGGTGTCGTCTGCGTAGAGGTGGATCAGAGACTCACCAGCAGCAAGAGCGACCTCATTGATGTGTACAGAGAAGAGAGTCGGTCCAAGAATTGAACCCTGTGGCACCACCATAGAGACTGCCAGAGGTCCGGACAGCAGTTGGTGAACCAGGCGAGGCAATCATTTGAGAAACCAAGGCTGTCGAGTCTGCCGATGAGGATGTGGTGATTGACAGAGTCGAAAGCCTTGGCCAGATCAATGAATACGGCTGCACAGTAATGTTTCTTATCGATGGCGGTTAAGATATCGTTTAGGACCTTGAGCGTGGCTGAGGTGCACCCATGACCAGCTCTGAAACCAGATTGCATAGCAGAGAAGGTATGGTGAGATTCGAAATGGTCGGTAATCTGTTTGGTGACTTGGCTTTCGAAGACCTTAGAAAGGCATGGTAGGATAGATATAGGTCTGTAGCAGTTTGGGTAAAGAGTGTCCCCCCTTTGAATAGGGGGATGACCGCAGCTGCTTTCCAATCTTTGGGAATCTCAGACGACACGAAAGAGAGGTTGAACAGGCTAGTAAAAGGGGTGGCAACAATTTCGGCAGATAATTTTAGAAAGAAAGGGTCCAGATTGTCTAGCCCGGCTGATTTGTAGGGGTCCAGATTTTGCAGCTCTTTCAGAACATCAGCTGAACGGATTTGGGAGAAGGAGAAATGGGGAAGGCTTGGGCGAGTTGCTGTTGGGGGTGCAGTGCTGTTGACCGGGGTAGGAGTAGCCAGGTGGAAAGCATGGCCAGCCGTAGAAAAATGCTTATTGAAATTCTCAATTATGGTGGATTTATCAGTGGTGACAGTGTTTCCTATCTTCAGTGCAGTGGGCAGCTGGGAGGAGGTGTTCTTATTCTCCATGGACTTTACAGTGTCCCAGAACTTTTTTGAGTTAGTGTTGCAGGAAGCACATTTCTGCTTGAGGAAGCTAGCCTTGGCTTTTCTAACTGCCTGTGTATAATGGTTTCTAGCTTCCCTGAACAGCTGCCTATCACAGGGTCTGTTCGATGCTAATGCAGAACGCCATAGGATGTTTTTGTGTTGGTTAAGGGCAGTCAGGTCTGGGGAGAACCAAGGGCTATATCTGTTCCTGGTTCTAAATTTCTTGAATGGGGCATGTTTATTTAAGATGGTTAGGAAGGCATTTTTTTTAAATATCCAGGCATCCTCTACTGACGGGATGAGATCAATATCCTTCCAGGATACCCCGGCCAGGTCGATTAGAAAGGCCTGCTCGCTGAAGTGTTTCAGGGAGCTTTTTACAGTGATGAGTGGAGGTTGTTTGACCGCTGACCCATTACGGATGCAGGCAATGAGGCAGTGATCACTGAGATCTTGGTTGAGGTGTATTTAGAGGGCAAGTTGGTTAGGATGATATCTATGAGGGTGCCCGTGTTTAAGGCTTTGGGGAGGTACCTGGTAGGTTCATTGATAATTTGTGTGAGATTGAGGGCATCAAGTTTAGATTGTAGGATGGCTGGGGTGTTAAGCATGTTCCAGTTTAGGTTGCCTAGCAGCACGAGCTCTGAAGATAGATGGGGGGCAATCAGTTCACATATGGTGTCCAGACCTGGATAGTAGGACAGAACTCTGCAGGCTATCTTTGCAGTAGATTGCAACACCGCCCCCTTTGGCAGTTCTATCTTGTCTGAAAATGTTGTAGTTTGGAATTAAAATTTCAGAATTTTTGGTG